>NW_015540946.1:403832-406554 GCF_001515605.1 Sinocyclocheilus anshuiensis
TTCTTTACGCACCAAGAGCTTGTAACACTCCAAAGAGAAAGGAAAAATTGAAATCGCATCATATGACCCCTTTAAAATTACCTTTTGCAGTTAATGAGTGTTCTGACTGTTAAAAGAATAGGCCCAACTAATTTCTGCCCTTTATCCTGAAGCAGTCTGACGGACACAAAGATCAAGTGTGGTTTACGTTGTGTTCTTAGCTGTTATTTTCGGCACCTGGCCCAAATTAAAAAAAATGCATGCAGTTTGTTGGATCAGTATCTACACATACAGTACCGTGCAAAAGTTTGCAGACTGTAATTTAAAAAAAATTTTTTTTTTATAAAGAGAAAAAAAAAAAAACGATAAGGATATTTCTAATGTTACAAAAGATTTTTATTTCAAGTAAGTGCCAGTCTTTTTAAACTTTCTATTCATCTTCCACAAAAATATTAAGCAGCACAACTTTTTCAGCATTGATGGTAACAATAAATGTTTCTTCAGCACCAAAAAATTATTTCTGAAGGATCATGAGAGATTGAACACTGGAGTAATGACGGCTGAAAATTCAGCTTTGCCATCACAGGAAAAAATTACATTTTTAAATATATTAAAATAAAGAACGGTTACTGTTTTTACAGTGTTTCTGATCAAATAAATATTGGTAAGCATAAGAATGAGTAAAAAAAATTTAAAAAAACTTTTAAAATCTCACCAACCCCAAACTTTTGAACTGCAGTACATTTCTAGAAGCTGCTATTGTAGTCCCACAATTATTAATGACCTTTAGGGTTGCATGGGTAACAGAAACATCCAGCTTTAACAAGTTATCCCTGAACTAGTCTGAAGGACCCTAAGATCTAAGATGATGTTATTACATAGTGTTCTAGCTTCTCTGTTATTGCTCCATTTTTATACAGATGATACTTAATTCCTCTCACTTTCACCACAGCCAGGACATGCAGATTCCCTATGCAGAACATCCACTGAGTTTTTCTGGAAAGAAAGCCACAAACCATCATCCAAAACAGTGATGGAATTTGCGTTTATTGAATGGCATCCTTGATCATTTGCAATAATTTTTAATTGTATAACTCAGAAAGGTTGCTCCGTAGTATAAGTTAGTCAATCAAGATTCATGAAGCATATTCATGCAAATTCTCTCTCAAAGCAACACACTGAAGAGAGATGACCAACCAGGAGGAGGTGTCCTTCATCGAATCTTGTCAGTATTAAGAGCAGAGAGAGTCTTTGGGGTTCTCCGCAGATGGAACATTCTGGAAAATACCACAGAAAGTATTTTCCTGTGATTTCATCCAAACAACAGCATGCAATGGTTCTGCACTGGACATGGTCCAAATGAAGCACTCCCTTTAAGTTAACTCACAAATAACACTGGCTAGTGTGCACTAAGGACATTTTTATCTTCCGTTGATTTGACAATCTTCATGGATGTTCGGGTTTTAATCCAAGCACAGGACAGAAAAAAACACCACCAATGACTAGAGCAGGCATGAAGAAACTCTGTTTGATAGCACCTTAGTCATTTGAAGTCCACGTCAGATTACCAACTTTTGAACACATGCTGTGGACACTCAGTATTAGCAGTACTGCATAAAAATAACATCCTAGAGTACATTTACAAACCGCAGACATGCTGCTTTAACACACATTATTGGTTCCTGCTGCTTTATTCTCCTTGGTGTGTCAGATTTTTGAGAAGCTTTCATGTTCTCTTCGACCTTCATTCAGCTTCCTCAAGCATTCTTTGAACTGTAAGGTTTGCATACAGATCAGAATGGTGCATTTTCAGCCTGAGACTGAGACAAATGCAACTAAGTTAGTCCTATTTTATCCATTAATCTTTTTTGTAGACTACATTGTTTTTTGGGACAAAAATATACATTTGTTTTTCAAAAGTACTGCTTACATTATCTACAGTTATGCAAAAGACAATAAACCGAAGCGGACGAGCATTTCCAAATTTCCTGGGATCCGGTTACAAATAAATTTAGCAGATGAGTGTCACGGATGGATTGACCCAATCAGATACAGTAGGTGGAGCCAAGATGATTGTATGATTGACATCAAACTGTAGCAGCAACGTTAGTCATTTTAGTTCTGTGTAGAGTTCTGTGTATTAAATTTAGGTATTTAGAACCACAGAGTTTTGGTGCAAATGACTATTATTATTATTTTTTGAGAGAAATACAAATTTTAGCACGCACAAATTGACGGCAGAAGTTGATAGAAAAAGTCTGTCCCAAACGCCAGCTAGTTGAGTAATCTGTACATTTGGGACTTCTGAAACATATTTGGTTTTTGTAAGTTTCGATAAAGCTATTTTTTCCTGATTCTGATATTGTGATGTTGGTCAAAAATGTGTTTTGGAAGTGATATTCAATTCAAATAAACAGCATGTAGTGTAATGTATTTAAAAGCTTTAAAGTTGCAGTAGAATCCGATTCTAATGTGTACAATGAGATTGGTTGTATTATTATTATTTATATATATATATATATAGCCTAGTTTTAGTATGTTTTTCTCCGCTCGCAGAAGCGTTGCAGGTGTGTGGTGTGATATGATGACCACGTGAATCCTCATGTTCTGTTGTTTGCTGCTTTTTGCGCATGTAAAATTAATCCCCGGAAAACAAATGCTAGTATTTTTTAACGGGTCACAGACACTTATCCTTTCTAATTTAATTCAATTCTAATTTAAAATAATCTTGTCGGTTAACGGT
>NW_015540946.1:406970-407977 GCF_001515605.1 Sinocyclocheilus anshuiensis
TGTCACGAGTTTCTCCTCATTAGAGGTATTTCGTAGCTGCTGCAGTCACTTGGCTGGATAACGAACACATCTATCCAGATTGTTTGGTTGAGTTTGTTGTGTTTAATGAGAAGTACAGTCCAACACTGATGATTCAGAGAGTGATTGTGATGATGATGATGATGCTGAGGATGAAGATCACCTACAGGAATGAAGTCTTAATTATCTTGTTTTAGTCTTTGATTCCATTGAATCTTTCTTTGCCGTTTGCGATGAGGCTGATGGGTGGGTGTTGCTCTTTTTGGGGGTGGAATCCTGAGGTTTGGATTTGGACTGCGACAGGCAAGGAGGTTTGGGCTTTCGTTGCGTTTCATTGGCTGCAGGCTGTCGGCGAATGCGTTGAGGCGAAGGGCTGTCAGTGCGAGAGGTGGTGTTGCTCCGAGGAGAGGTGCTGATGCTCCGGGTGGCATTAAGTGCTGAGGTACGAGTAATGATACGTGTAGCGGTCCGACTTCCCTGTGAGTGGGAGGGGCCTGAAGATGGAGGATGGGGTGGAAGTGTTTTAGAGGGACGGAGCTGAGGTTTAGGTGGCTGCTGATGGATATTTGTGTGCAGACTTGTAGACTTTTGAATCCTGGGATTGACAGAACTCTTGGTTCTGTTGGCGAGAGGAAAGAATGAGTCATATCAATCAGAGGTATTACAGGACAGTCTGTATGATTTTCTTTATATATTTTAGTAATGGTGCCAAGCAAAATCTGAGGTAGACCATTCAATATTCACAATTTTACAGCCAGAAAATGTTATAATGAACACCCAAATGTTCACAAAACATATACAGTGGGTACGGAAAGTATTCAGACCCCCTTAAATGTTTCACTCTTTGTTATATTGCAGCCATTTGCTAAAATAATTTAAGTTAATTTTTTTTCCTCATTAATGTACACACAACACCCCATATTGACAGAAAAACACAGAATCGTTGACATTTTTGCAGATTTATTAAAAAAGAAAAACTGAAATATCAC
>NW_015540946.1:409190-416174 GCF_001515605.1 Sinocyclocheilus anshuiensis
AGCAAATGGCTGCAATATAACAAAGAGTGAAAAATTTAAGGGGGTCTGAATACTTTCCGTACCCACTGTATATGTCAGTTGAACTAAAAAAAACCAAAATTTATATGGTTTAATTAAATGCGTATTAGAGCATAAATAAGTAATTGAGCATGTTTCAGAGTGAATTGCAGCACTGTGTTAATTTCCACATGAGGGCCTCATGATCCAGCGTTTTCAGTTTCTCAAAACGGAGCCATTCACAGAAAATGCTGCACACTCTATCTTTGCATGTCCTGTGAGTTCAACATGCATTTCTGTCTTACAGATATAACAAGAACAAGAATATTAATAATATAGAATAATAATAATAATGATAATTATTATTATTATATTCAAACAGTCTGGCTTCCTAAAAAATAATATATATACAGTGGGTACGGAAAGTATTCAGACCCCCTGAAACATAAATTCAGTGTGTCCAAACTTTTGACTGGTAGTGCAGATTCAAATTAATAACATTTTAAGTTGAAATTCTGCTCCACCCACCTGTATTGAATGAAAGACACTGATCTCTGGGTGCCCCCTAGTTGGTCAGATGACCCCCTAATAGGTGTGACTGGACGAGGGATCCTGCTCCTAATTCTCCCATCTGCTCCTCTCTCTCCTTTCGCCGAGTCGTCTGATTGGTGGGTTTCATCTTCAGATGCAGTGGTTGAGAGTGTTGGGGAGTGCGAGGAGGCGGAGCGAGAATGAATCAGGTGGGTTTGTTTACGCTCCAGGACGAGACGAGCCAGCTGTTGTTGTCGGCTTTTGCGAGTTCGCTGCAACTGCTCTTGACTCATCTGCGAAGACTTGTCCGAGCCTGTTTCCTCCTCCGACATAAGCACAGGGATACGGCTCCGCCTCTGCGAGAGTGGCTTTCTATCAGGTGACTCCACCCTCGGTGGAGACATATACTTCTCATCCTCCACTACTGCATCTCTGTTTTGTTCAGGTGTTACTAATGGACTTTCTTCCTGCTCCTGTTCCCTTTGCTGCTCAACTTCTGGTGTGAACCCATCTGGTCTGGCTTCCATTTTGGCATCTTTGGAGACAACTTCTTCCTCAATAACGGTAGTCTCTGGCTGGTCATGTGACTCAACCAAAAACAAAGCCTCTGCCTTCTCTCTGTCACTCTTATTTACTTTTTCTTCAGCTTCACTCTCTTCCTTTTCCCCCTCATCCTCTTCTCTTTTTAATGTAATCCCCTCACTTTCCTTTTGCTCTCGATCACTGACCCTTTCCCTCTCCTCTTTCTTTCCACTCGTCTCCTCACGCTCAGTAGATATCAGCTCATCCAGTCCAGGTGGACGGTGTCTGGCTGTCATGACATTGAGATGCGTCGTCTCAGCAATGTGGATAAAAGTGCGTTCCACCTTGGTGAACGGCGGTGAGGAAGAACCGCTGGTGATCACAGCTGCAGTTGTCATGACGATAGGCCTGGGCTCTGACTTAATGAAGGAGGAGAGAGTCCCGGGCTCAGATTCATCCGGCACGGGTCGCTCTCCCTGCGGTGTCAACACGGCGAGAGTTCCCTGCCCGTCTCCAGGTGAAACCTGCCCGTTACCGGCAGACACAAGCACCAGCGTGCGTGAGCCCTCTTCCTGTTCGTGGTCCCGGTGGGCCGGGGCGAGTAGAGTGGACACAGCGCCCTCTGGGCTTCCCTCGCTACTCCGAGGGCTTCCATCACTGCCTGAGCCTCCAGTCTTCGCACCCTCCTCTCTCAGATCGTCAAACATCAACACACCAGACACAAAGTCGACTCGCTTCAGACGCGCCTGAGAGGAAGATGGCGAAGGTTCAGCCACTGCAGCCTCGGGTAGCAATGCAAGAAAAAGAGAAAAGAAATTAGTGAAGTAATGATGAAAAAGATGGAGAGGTTGTAATAAATTTGTTGTTAGGTTTTCAAGTTTTAAGGCTGCACAATAACACTTCAAAAGAAATTAATAAAAAACTAATTTAGACCACATTGTGAGAGAAAAGTCCACTCTTTAGTCATTTTTCAGATTATTTACTTGTGATTTGGTTGTATACAAGCTTTGCAGGATTGTCTTTTTAGAATGACATACATGGTTGAAAAGGCACAAAAGTTCATTTTACAGTGTTATATTTTCTCTATATTTTTTAAATGATTTAGCCCATTTGTGATTTCAAGTGTAGACTCAAAGACAGTGCTCAGCCAACAGTATGTACAGCAGTGGACACACAGAGCGATGAGAAAGAGGAATGTGTCAGTACAGCAATCTGTCCAAGACTTGCAATTTTACAAAAGCCTAAAATACATGCTTGTACATATTACAAGTCTACTATACAGTCCCTATGGTGTTTATTGCACTAGCTATTTAGTGAAATACTCTTGCTTGACCCTGATTCACACATGTAATGCTTCTATGAGCAGGTCTGGGATCAGCTGATGAGTAACATTTTTCAGCAATAAAAAGTCCAGCGTATGATATAAATTTTGACTCATAAAATTCCTTAAAATTGATTCATAACAATACTGATCTGTGAGAAGCCACCTTCATGGTTTTAGGCTTTTCTCAATACATTATTAAATACATAAAAGTATACATTCAAATTTTTTTCTACCCAAACAGATGTTGCTAAACGCTGTTGTACACTCAAGGTTTGTCTCTGGGCAGTTCTGACAAGCTCAAATTTGACCAGGTTAGAGACAGATAATGTGAGAGGTAAAGAATGTTGAATGGCATGAAGCTGAAAAGCCATTCGGCTTGAGTGAATATTGAATTTAGCATCAAATATGGTACTACATGGAACACCATATAGTTTCAGAAGTAATGGACAACATTATTTACAATCTCTCAGTAAAGCAGAGAAGACATTTGTTATACTTCCTCTAACCTTCCTCAAACTATCTGAACACGTTACCTCACATTATGCAAACTGGCACTGTTTTAATCTTCACCAGCTTGGAAACATTACATTTCCTGGGAAATTATTTTCTTCATTAGAAATTTTCAAAATTTAAATATACCAATGAAAAGATATTTGTCTTTTTAAGATTTGAATGTGACAGAATGTGTATATACACTACTTTTCAAAATTTTGGGGTCAGTAAGATATATTTTTTTAAAGAAATCAATATTTTTATTCAGCAAGGATGTTTTAAATTGATCAAAAGTTACAGTAAATACATTTACAATGTCTTTAAAGACATTAATAATGTTATAAAAGGTTTCTATTTAAAAATTTGTTTTTCAACTTTCTATTCATCAAAAAAAAAATCGCAGGTCACGGTTTCCACAAAAATATTAAGCATGCCTAACTGTTTTCAAAATAATAATAATAATAAGAAGAAGAAGAAGAAGAAGAAGAAGAAGAAAACCCTTGAAGACCAAATCAGCATATCAGAATAATTTCTGAAGGATTGTGTGACACTGAAGACTGGAGTAATGGCTGCTAAAAATTCAGCTTTGCCATCACAGGAATAAATAACATTTTACAATTTATTCAAATAGAAAAAAGTTATTTTAAATTGTAATCATATTTCACAATATGAGTCCTTAGTGAGCATAAGAGAAAAAATATCACAGACCCCAAGATTTTGTATTGTAGTGTATGTGGTATGACCACAGCAATTAACAATCTTTGGGAGGCAGAAATCTATTTGCTTAGTATTATCCTGCATTAAAACAAAAATACAGCCAAACTGTAAAAAATTACAGTTACAGCCAAGCTTTTGTGTCTCTATGTACGGTCATTCAGTCTATGCTCATCTTCTCCGTTAGGAAGACATTTGGAACAGCTGTCTCACACAGTTCAGACTACAAACTCTTCTGAACATACACGTTACAGTACATTGGTTATTCCAGATAAACGGTGACTGGTGTGAATTGCATTAAAACACCCAAAGCAGCACAGATACCAGGAGAAAAACTGCTATGAGTTCAAACCCAGTATGAAATATTGTATTTTTGTATTCATATATGTTTTTCACCACTAAGAGTTTGTTGCAGTTGGCCCAGTGAGGCAAATTATAGTTTAAGAAGAAACTCTGCACTTTCAGCAAGATTCGCATATGCACTGATATCCAGCCTTGAGTCATATAGCATTTTTACAGCATGAATTTCAGGTGAAAAATTAATACACCTACAAACAATCAATCTTAATTTCCTCCCACAGATATGTATATATCTTAACTGAACTGAAGCTGGAGGACTTTACAATACAGATAAAGCAAAGATTTCAATGTGTTAATGCTACTTTATGTTTCATAGGATGTATCTAACACTGTCTCAACCCAGCACAACCAAACTGTCTGTCCATGAAAATGTGACACAATCAGCCAATCAGAGCCAGTATTGTAATTGAGTAAAACTAAAACATTTTTGGTAAATTGAAATGAAGCTGAAATAAAACACAATATAAATATTAGATGAGAAACTTAAATTTAAACCCAAGTTAGAAATGTTACCTTGACAAATAAATGAAAAAAATTAGTTAAATTTAAAGTACTAAAATGATTAAAACTGGAATTAAAAAATAAAGCCAAATTAAAACATTAAAATAAAAATAAAACAAAAAACTAAAATTAAAACTGATCATATAAAATCAAAGCTGATTCTAAACACTAATAATTACTATAATAGTATATAAATACTAAAATAACACAGATCAGAACATAGGATGTCTAATGTACAGTTATGTGAAGCATAATTTTGTACTAGAAATAAAAACTACGTAATCTAAAAAATGTTGTGGCTACTGTTGATTAGCACAAAAACGCATGTCAGATTATTGCATTATACCTGGTTATGACACAATGTGTAATCTAATTTCTATGACAACGACGCTGCACTTCTGCATTCAAAAGCTTATTTATGCATGATTTTAAACACTGAAGTAGCATGTGAAGTCTATGGCCAGGAACACAATATGGCAACATTCATTTGCTGAATGATAAGCTATAGTCAAGTTCAAATATCTGCATATGTGTATCAAACCACTAATGCATGTGTGACAAAACCAAAGAAAGAGGCTCAGTCTTCCTTTTACACACCTATTGCCTTAAGCTCTATTGCACTTCAATATATAATCATTTATTTAATATATCTCTATTCCAGAACTTTAATCGATTTTCAACTCCCTATTAGACAAACGTCTTGACATCTAGGATGTTGTGTTTATGACGTTCTTGCCGTCAGATAAACACTGCTCACTGTTCACATGGAACCTAATATCATCAGAAAGCAATATGCATGTTTTTGTAATACTGAAAGATAATAATTATGGTAGAGAAAAATTATCTTTAAATATATTTTTATAGCTTATATGGAAGACAAAAGTGATACCACAATTAATCTACATGGCCAAAAGTATGTAAAGACACACCAACCTCACATTCATTTGTTAAGCATATATTTTTTTAAACCAAGGCCATTCACCTAAAAAATGTCTAAGGAGGCTGTATATGGCTGTATAGTTGATTTTCTGCACCTGTTAGTAAAGGATGTAGCTGAAACAGCCAAATTCATTAAATAGAAATGTGTGTCTACATACTTTTAGTTATGCAGAACATTTAATACAAGCCTAATACTCACACCTTGGACATGTGTACACACAACTTATTCTATCTGTCTTTGCTTACTGATTTTCTCTTCTATACAGCAACAATACTCTCCATGAAATGCCAGAGGAACCAAGCTAGTACCAATCAACTAGATTATTTTACAGGTGCAAACGCTGTGAGGATTCACACACTGTATATGGTTAATGACATGCTCTCTCTCGGCTACAAAAGATGCCTATAAGAATCTATATAAAGAGATCCATCAGTTCACAATGTCATGTTTGCTTAAGAAAGCCATATATCCCGCCTGGAGGTGTGCGTTGTGGTATTTGACAGGTTCTATATGTGCTGAGATCGTATTGATGCGAATAGACTGTGCAAAAAATAGCTTAGCACGCACTCACTGTCCTTCTAGTGTCCTCTACTAACACTCAGCAGGCGAACACAGCCTTTTTAAGTATCTGCTTTAGGCCAAAATTCATTGTAATTCAATGACATTCAACCCTGAAAACATAATCACACTATCCAGCCTGCATCACAACTGTCCTCTTACACAGAAGATGACAGTGTTGATGGGAATCTAAGAGGCCTAAGCAAAAAAAAAAAAAAAACGATATTCTCGTCACTTTAGTCAAAGTGCCTGCCCCACCAGACACCAGCAGCTCTGCATGAAACACCCCTGATGGAGGTAAAAATGTGTTTTTGTCTTAGTGTTTGTTTTTTTACCAAAAAAAACAAAATAATAATATGAAAATAAATAAAATGCAATGTACAGTGTCTCTATGAGTAAATACATCATACAGCATTGTACAGAATTTCTTTGTTTTGGAGAATACAATATAATTTATCTTTCTCCAATCATCCCAAGTGCTTAAAGGGAAAATTCACCCAAAAATGACAATTGTCATCATGTCGTTCCAAACCTGTATGAATTTCTTTCTTCTGTGGAACATACAAGAAGATATTTTGAAGTCAGTGTGGTCCAGAACAACACAGATTTTTAAACAAAAAAAGGAAATTTTTCAAAATACCTTCTTTACTGTTCCACAAAAGTCATAAGGAATAAAATGACATGAGGGTGAATAAATGATGACAGATTTTTTAAGGTTAAGTATCCCTTTAATATCAAGTATCGAATAAAAAATTTCACTTTAGCTGGAGGGCATCTCATATCTCGCTTACACACACACACACACACACACACACACACACACACACACACACACAAATCTCACACACACAGACCCAAGTTTATTGCCCATACTAAACTTTGTTCATCTATGGGCACAAAAGTGTGCATTCGTGCTCCCCTTCTATTAAACGGCATCACACATATGCGTCTGTGTACGCTGATGGTGGGGGAATCATGTCTTGTTCATAAGTTTGGCCAGCATTTGCTGAATGTGTAGGCGTGGGAGGTTTAGTACAGAATGCCG
>NW_015540946.1:416444-447603 GCF_001515605.1 Sinocyclocheilus anshuiensis
ACACACACACACACACAAATCTCACAATCACAGACCCAAGTTTATCGCCCATACTAAACTTTGTTCATCTATGGGCACAAAAGTGTGCATTCGTGCTCCCCTTCTATTAAACGGCATCACACATATGCGTCTGTGTACGCTGATGGTGGGGGAATCATGTCTTGTTCATAAGTTTGGCCAGCATTTGCTGTATGTGTAGGCGTGGGAGGTTTAGTACTGAATGCCGGGCTCTGGGGTTGCCTGGCATAAGGGGCATGTGTCTGCGATGGGCGTGTCGGTGGGCGGGGCTGCTTTCAGCCGAGCGGCTGCGCTGAATAGCCACTCCCCCGAGGTCGTGGGGAAAGGGCTCCGTGTCCATGGTAGCGGAGGAAAACATGTACGACGCCAGTCTTCTCAAATGGGCGGGCCTCGGGAATGAGTGATGTGGGTGTGGCCTGTCCTCCTCCAACTGAAAAAGACCAATAAGAGCGGAGGAAAAGAGGAATCAGGCTGAGGAAAAAACTTAAACGCGAAGTATTGAAAAAAGCGTGTTTTTTGGTCTAAGATTGTGTGTGATGCACACACAAAAACATACCAATATAAAACAAGAGATAAATGAAACATTATATCAAATGGGTGGTACAAACACATAGATGTGCTGTAACTCGTTCAGAGGACAAGACCAGCCCACATCTGTCTGACACTAAAGACAGGCTTGTTTTAGCTTATGTATGGGTGAATGTATGTTCTATATGTTGTGAAGGAGCCAACGTGTGCACACAGACCCCTGTATGACCAATGAGCAAACTAAGCTTGGAATGCACAAGTTTACATAACACACATACTGTACATCAAGGGTGCATACAAACAAACACTCATATACAAACAACATATGTTAATTATCTTGCATTACAAGTTATCAGATGCTTAAATGAGCCTTTCTTGTACTGATGTCATTATATAAAAATATAATAGCAGTAGTGCAACAAATGCTAGTAGTCATAAACTTAATCTTATTTAAGTAAGGTTCAATTTGTTAAAATTAGTCAATGCATTAGGTATATGAACAACAATACTCTTACTCCATTTATTCACTAATACAACTTGAAATGTTAAAAATGTACACTACCGTTCAAAAGTTTGAGGTCAGTATGATTTTTAAAAAATGCAGCATTTTATTACTTCTTGAGCACTAAATCAGCATATTAGATTGATTTCTGAAGGCTCATGTGACACTGAAGACTGGAGTAATAGGTACTGAAAATTCAGCTTTGCCATCACAGGAATAAATTACCTTTTAAAATATATTACAGCAAATAGTTAGAAAACAGTTATTTAAAATTGTAATATTACAATTTTTACAAATTTTTGATTAAATAAACAGCCTTAGTAAGCGTCTTTCTTTTCAAAATTTTGAACTGTAGCATAGAAAAAGTCATCTATGTGTTTGTTCACATAGATGAAAAAAACAAAACAAAAACTAATTCAGTAATTCAGTCATCAACATATAACATCTTTGCAACAATTAAATCTATGCCAGTGTACAGACGTAAATTAGACACGGTGTTGCGTACTTAGAAGAAAGAAGTCTAAAGTCAACATGAAATCAGAATTGACCATATTTACTTTCTTAAAGGTGCCGTAGAATGCATTGATACAATATTTTAAATTGTTCTCTGATATCTACATAGAAGGTATGTGGCTTAGGTAAGGGCAAAAAATCTCCAGAAACGGTTTTACATGTCCATTTACAACCCTAGGATTTGTCCCTAGAATGAAATGGCCTGTTTTTACCTTATTTGGAAGGGTCATGAATAATAATGTTGAGCTCTGCTCTGATTGGATACAGTTTTCCATTCTATGGCACCTTTAATTTATTGTAAACTATTCATCTGTGTTTGTTATTTATAACATTATTTAAGCTTTTTATTCTAAAAAGGCCTAAATAATCAGTAATAAATGATAATTTGCTCTTCCTTTTATCTAGTTTGCTACGGCCCTTTTTTGTTGTTGAATGTCTTATTTCACTCAGAAATGTGATATTACAGAACTAAAATGAATTGCCTATTAAAATTCACACTGACTTTGATGATAACAATGCACTCACAGAATCTAAAGATCATCTAAAGATCATCAAACATATTAAGAAATCAGGATAACCCATACACACACATGCCCACATATACACACTCAGGTGTGCCTTACCGGTCCTTCAGGTCCAAATGGCTCCGACTCCCTCCTTCTTGGGCAGGTATGAGGCAACGAGTGACAAGGTGAATGGGCGGGGCTCGGTCCCGCCCCCTCCTCCTCTGCTACAATCATCATCCCACGTTGCGTTTTGGGTCGTACCACAGCCTCAGCTCCACCCATTCCATGCATATGTCCTTTCCTTCTCCTCTCCTCGTGGTCCTCAAGGGGGCGTAATTCCTCTGGTTCCTCATCCGTGGTGCCTGAGGTGGTGGGCTCTGCCCCAGGATGGAAGTCTTTCAACTCTGTTTCTTTGTCAATCATCACCCACTCCCTGCTGTCAAAGTCCTCCTCCTCTGCCAGCGGGACTGAGCGGATGAAGGCATTGCTGTGGGCTTCCTGGTCACCGTCTGCAGAGACATCATGGTGGCCACCGGCCAATCGTTCTCCCTGTCCAGCTTCTAAAGAGAGCATTTGAGCAGGCTGGGAAGAGTAGATGTGCCTGGATGGAGAACCCAGCATGTCCAAACGAGAGCTGCCACAAAACACACAAAGGCTAAGACACAGAATCAACTGATAACAACAACTATTTAACTAGACTTAGACTTTAATTTACAGGAACATTACAGTTCAAAAGTATGGGGTTTAGTAAAAAAGGGATACTTTTATTCAGCAAGGATGAATTAAAATTTAAATAGCATTAAATCAAAAGTGACAGTAAAAACATCTATAATGTAGCAAAAAAAATCTATTTCAAATAAATGCTGTTCTTTTGAACTTTCTCTTCATCAAAGAATCTTTAAAAACAGCACAGCTGTTTTCAACACTGACAATAAGAAGAAAATGTTTCTTGAGTACCAAATCTGCATATTAGAATGATTTCTGAAGAATCATGTGACAAATTTATTTATTAAATGTAATAATTAGTTTAGAAACTAATAAATATGGTCATTGTTTATTATATTAAATATTATATTTATAATACTTATAATTACTTCATAGCTTTATTAGAATTACTTTACTAATTTATAATTACTAATAATCATGATCTGATTAATAGTCCTAAGAGATCATTTAATAATTATTTAATTAATTAAATATTAGATAATCAGAAATTTCAACAACAACAAAATGGTTATCTCAAGATCATGCAACATTATATCCAATAAAAACTGTTTCTTTAGCATGCCAATCCATTTTCATCATAAAAAAATGCCATATGCTATCATAATAAGAACAGTGTGCACTTCACCTTTATTAATTCACAGATGCCATCCAAAATGTCAGAGCAAAATATTGTTGTACAAAACAAAAACTTTACATCTTTTCTTATCAGGAAGTCACTTTTGCATGCTTTCCTCACTAACAAGACACATGCAGACAAATGACCTTTAGAAAAGCTAAATGTCAGCTAGAAGAACAGAGTGATACATTTTCAAGCATACACTCTCCTCACCGTTTATCTGCGGCATCGCCTCTATCCTCTGCAGCAGACAGGCGGTCAGATTCTGGGCTATTGACTCTCCGGTACCTTGGAGGGCGGGCCTGAGCTTCTGCTTCTCCACCCCTTGCTGGGGAAACGGACCTCCCTCCTCCTGCAGGCTCCTCCCCATCCTCTGCTGCTACTTGTGTCTGAGAAGAAAAGCAGTATTAAACACTCAACTGATCTAAAATCATGTTTCATACTAATTAGATTCAAATTAATGTGACTAATTTGGCATAATACATTAAAAATACTACCTTACTGATGATGCTGATCCTGAGTTTGTTACGGTTGAAGTCAGTTTCATCCCATCCTTCACCAGCAGGTGGGGCTGGAGGAGGTTCTCTTGGCCTGCTGGGTATCAAAGCAGGTGGAGCATTCTCTTGGTCACTCAGGTGTTCATCTTGCAGAACATCATCAGTGTTTTCCCTCGGTAATTCACCAGGTACCGGCGTCACATTCACCACCCTGAGAGAGACAATTCAGAGCCAAATCAGCATAACATCAAAGTCTTTTTAAAATCACTCCAGAGTAACTTCAGAATCCAGAATCCCTTCCCACTGTGCAAAAGGTCTGATACTGTTGTAAGAGTGTGTGTGTACATATTCTTACCCGACGATGGCAGCAGTTTGCCGTGTGTTTTGTTGTGGTGGCGTGTGTGTGCTGGTGGGGAGGGCCGTATCTGTTCCAGATTTTTCCCAGTCATAAGGCTCATTTTCTGTTATAACCCTCTCTTTCATGCTGTTCTCAAATACTGTCATTAGCAACTAGACCAGAGGAAGGAAAAAGAAAGAAAGAAAATTAATTTTCCACTCAAAATTGTTGCACAAAATAATACATTTGTATTTAATGTTTATATACATGTTATGTATATTTATATATTACAGTATATTTTAAGTATATATTTTTAAAATATATACATTGCTGTTCAGTTAATTTTTAATATTATTTTTATTTTCATTCTTTTTTCATGTTTTTGACAAGTTTTTTATGCACAAGGCTGCATTTATTTGATTAAAAAAAAAACTGTAAAAACAGTAATATTGTGAATTAATGCAATTTAAAAGAATTCATTAAAAAAATATATATTGTAAAATGTAATTTATTCCTGCTATAGCAAAGCTGAATTTTCACCAGCCATTACTCCAGTCTTCATAAATAAACATTTCTTATTATCAATGTTGAAGACAGTTGTAGCTTAATATGTAAGGGATAATCAATGGCTTGCCGTGCATTAAAGGATTTTAAATGCACGACATGGAGGCCAAGAACCACCCGACGCGAAGTGCATTTAAAATACTTTAATGCACGGCAAGCTGTTGATTATCCTGCTTATTCCATGGTCATTTGCCAAGTTATAGACAAGTTAAAACTAGTATTGCTCTTTTCAGCGCAATATTTGACCGAATGGGTAAAAATGACGGTTATTTTTGTCAGTTACGGCTGGTTAGCTCTAGCATTCTGCCCGCTTCAAATCAGACACAGAGATTAAATAGTGCGGTTAGATCACATTTATTTTAATGAAATATAGCATTTATTTAAATTAATTATCGAAGTTTGATCGAGAGAGAGAGAAAGATGACAGTTGTGTGTGTGAATTACCTGCGTCTGTGCGTCTCTCTCTACAAACAATGAAGTTATGAGTTTAGTTACTTAAGCAGAGATTTTACCTCCTTGTTGCTGAGGAATATAATGCAGTGATCCAGTGTCTAAGCCATTTTATTAATAAAAGTCAGCGTTGACAAGTTTATATTGGCCTACTCCTGAATGTTTCTGTGTGCGCAGCGGGATCTCTGATCTCTCTCTCTCTCTCTGTGCGAGTGGTGTGTGTGTGTGTGCATTTGTGTGTGTCAATTAAAGCAGCGCATTAATAAAGAACGGTGATTAAACTGACTTGGAACTACCTGTGCATTAGACGGTTTTAATGCATACCTGCCAGCCAATCAGAATCAAGAATTCCAACAGACCATGGAATAATTTTGATTAAACCATGACACTTTTCAGGATTCTATGATGAATGAAAGTTTAAAAGAAATGCATTTATTTGAAGTAAAATTATTGGCAATATTATAAATGTCTTTACTGTCACTTTTGATCAAGTTAAATCATTCTTGTTGAAAAACAAAAGTGGGAAGAAGTGAGTGTTTGGAGGTGTGTCTGAATAGTTTACCTGATAATCAGGTTTGGTGTGGTAATCTAAATCCAGCACATGGTCATAGAAGATATGAAACTCAGCAGGCATGTGTTTCAACAGCATCCTGTGCTCATAGCGCTCTTTAATCTGTCCTACCTGCTCCTGTTCATCAGATGCACATTACAGACACGATTAACAGCAAAAACAACCCTGAAGGTCTTAAATATTTAAATCAAAAGCTCTTAAGACTGAGTACAACGAGGATTAATTCACTCAATACAGTTCCATTATGTTCATAATCACTGGTTAATGTGAGTGTGATACAAGTGTCTTACCTTATCTTTTATCTTACGCCATGGTAACTGTCCAACAGTAAACTCTACCAGCATATAAAACAATGACCACAAATCATCATGACGACCCATTTCCTGTTAAGAACAATACAAATTTTTTAAAACCGCACTCTTTTAAAAAAAAATTTTTTTTCTTAATGTGGTAACTCTGGCCAAGAATCACCCACTTAAGATTCATTAAAGCCAATAAATCAGATTCAAACAGGCAAATACAGCCAGCACTCACCAATTTTCGTGTGTAATATGCTTTAGACAGTCAGTGAATTGAAGCTGAGACTACACTTACCTTGTTTTTATGAGCGTTAATGGAAGCGTAGCGTACTGTCCCTCTGAACCCAGCCACTGTCCTGGGCTAAAGCAGAGCATTTAAGAGTCTCATAATAAGAACTCATATCACTTTCATTTTATACTTTAACACTTAGGTTGGATTAAGTAAATGCATAATCAAAACAAAGCAAACATGGGAAGGAAATGTAAGGAAGGGTGGAGCGACAGGAATTCTTTGACCTTTTTTGGGATTCCTATACTGATTGAGCAACAGACCATGGAATAATTTTGATTAAACCATGACACTTTTCAGGATTCTATGATGAATGAAAGTTTAAAAGAAATGCATTTATTTGAAGTAAAATTATTGGCAATATTATAAATGTCTTTACTGTCACTTTTGATCAAGTTAAATCATTCTTGTTGAAAAACAAAAGTGGGAAGAAGTGAGTGTTTGGAGGTGTGTCTGAATAGTTTACCTGATAATCAGGTTTGGTGTGGTAATCTAAATCCAGCACATGGTCATAGAAGATATGAAACTCAGCAGGCATGTGTTTCAACAGCATCCTGTGCTCATAGCGCTCTTTAATCTGTCCTACCTGCTCCTGTTCATCAGATGCACATTACAGACACGATTAACAGCAAAAACAACCCTGAAGGTCTTAAATATTTAAATCAAAAGCTCTTAAGACTGAGTACAACGAGGATTAATTCACTCAATACAGTTCCATTATGTTCATAATCACTGGTTAATGTGAGTGTGATACAAGTGTCTTACCTTATCTTTTATCTTACGCCATGGTAACTGTCCAACAGTAAACTCTACCAGCATATAAAACAATGACCACAAATCATCATGACGACCCATTTCCTGTTAAGAACAATACAAATTTTTTAAAACCGCACTCTTTTAAAAAAAAATTTTTTTTCTTAATGTGGTAACTCTGGCCAAGAATCACCCACTTAAGATTCATTAAAGCCAATAAATCAGATTCAAACAGGCAAATACAGCCAGCACTCACCAATTTTCGTGTGTAATATGCTTTAGACAGTCAGTGAATTGAAGCTGAGACTACACTTACCTTGTTTTTATGAGCGTTAATGGAAGCGTAGCGTACTGTCCCTCTGAACCCAGCCACTGTCCTGGGCTAAAGCAGAGCATTTAAGAGTCTCATAATAAGAACTCATATCACTTTCATTTTATACTTTAACACTTAGGTTGGATTAAGTAAATGCATAATCAAAACAAAGCAAACATGGGAAGGAAATGTAAGGAAGGGTGGAGCGACAGGAATTCTTTGACCTTTTTTGGGATTCCTATACTGATTGAGCACAATTAATTGAACACACGTACAGGAAGTCTCTTAAATAGAGGAGGATGTAGGATGTGGGTATGAGACAGTACAGCAGGGGTGTGGATATGTCCAAAGGGGGCGTGTTTCAGAATTTAGCATTTAGGGCACAACCATTAGAGAAGACTAGGTAATTTCTAAGAGCCTTCAGAGGGTAAGGAAGGAATCTTTTCAATATTTTGGAAAACTCACAATATGACTGTCGCTATGGTAACAGGGACAAACATCTTTGGGAGCATGCGATTCAACATGAGTGCCATAACAGAACTGCAAAACAAAACTGAGAAAAGTGAAACATAAAAATGAAGTCAAACACACAAATTATAGAAATTCATTAGTAAAAGGCAAATAAAAAATTAAATAAATAGGTATGCATGATACTTCGGTACCATATCGGTTGTTGGCCATTATTAATTGGTTTCATTTCACATGCTTGTACATTTAGATTACCTTTTTCACTTCTGTACACAATACTCACTTAAAGTCTTTAAAAAACAAATTGAATAACTATGTTAAATGTGATCTTTAGCAAATCTCAAAATGAAACTCCATTTTCATATTTTATATTATAATGTGATCTCTACATTTACTTAGCATATAAAACACACACACACACACACACACACACACACATATATATATATATATATATATATATATACTTACTAACTTGTAAGTATTTATAAGAATTTTTATATCAGTGCATCCCTAGAAATAACTCTTGAAATATAAAACATCACAAGTAAATATAAAAACTGCATATGCACGAAACAGAAATGTGAAAAATGCTGCTTATTCGGCTTTTTTGGGGGGGTTATTTCCATTAAAAGAAAAAAAAATCAAACAGAAATAGTAATTGAGAGAATATGAGAAGGAAGAAGACTGTATCAGAAAATAAAGCAAAAGTAATACTTACAGGCCGCACCTCCCCATTCGTATTAGTGTACTGTCGTGCCAAACCAAAGTCCAGCATGTAACACTTCCTACAGGTAAACGGCAATCGGCCCATGGCAAAATTAGACTAAGGATAGGAGACAAACCATTATCAGCTGACAGGAGCCAGGTAATTGGATTGGGAAAGAGAAGAGATCATATCATCAACAGTAAGACATACAGGTTTAATGTCTCTGTGCAGGAAGCCCACAGAGTGAATGGCTTCAATAGACTCCAGAATCTGTTTCCCCAACCGTAGAGTCGTGCTCATACTGAACGTCCCTCTAGGCTGACTCCTCCTGAGATCAGCGAGATTCCTTTCCTACAGAAAGAAAGAATCAACTGCAGTTTTTTTTACACACACACAAACACGCATAAAAACAGAAGTATAAAAATACTGTACCTGCAGCTGCATGACCACGTAATTGAACTTGTCATTTCTTCCACATCCAATAAATTTGCAAACATGATTCTTTCCTGCACAAGAAATGAAAGCAGTAATGTCACAGATATTACTTAGAAGTCACACATATTACGGCTGACATTTTTCTTTCTGCATGGACATGTGGATACACACACACACACACACTCACACATACAAAATACATTCAGCAAGCAGGTAGAGACAGAGGCAGTGACATTTGGAATTCCAGCGTGTCCTTCATGAAGGATATAAAAACATGAGAGAGCAAGAGAGCAGCAAAAAAGAGACAGAGAGAGAAAAGTGTGGTAATCCCACTTTCCTTCAGTTCTTCACGCTCATTACCCTTACAGACTCCCAGTGGTATGTCTGAACTACAGCTGAGGCAAACTGCCTTGACAGGCATGAAAGTCACAGTGCGTCTCTGTGTGCGTTTCATATGAGCACATCCAAAAAAAAAACAAACAAAAAAAAGATTATGACAGGCATATTAACAGATAAACTATCACATATCTTACACATACACCATCCTGCTTGCTGCCTCATTATGTCAAGACAAATATGTACTGTACACTACCATTCAAAAATTTCTAATATGCTGATTTTGGTGCTGATTTTTTTATTATTATTATTTACATTTACATTTAGTCATTTTGCAGACGCTTTTATCCAAAGCGACTTACAATTTGGGGATACATAAAGCGATTCTTCTTAAAGAGGCAAACAGATACAGGAAGTGCTTGTAATACCAAGTTTCTAGACATTGTTCAAATAAGTACAAGCTAGAAAGAGAAGGAATAAATAAAGAGAGAGAATTTTTTTATTTTTTATTTTATTTTTTTTTTATAATGATGATGATGATGAAGTCAAGTAGCTTCGAAAGAGATGAGTTTTCAGCTGTCAGGGATTCAGCATTCCGGATAGGGGTGGGAAGATCGTTCCACCAGCCAGGTACTTATCGATGTTGAAAACAGTTGTGCTGCTTAATATGTTTGTGGAAACCATGACTGCATTTTTTCAGGATTCTTTGATGAATAGAAAGTTGAAACGAACAGCATTTATTTGAAATATAATTTTTTTGTAACATTATAAATATTGTCACTTCTGATCAATTTAATGCATCCTTGTTGAATAAAAAAATTCTTACTGACCCAAACATTTGAATGGTAGTGTAACAGCATATATATAAACATAATCCAAAATGATATTGTCAAGTGACATATGAGAGTAAAAATTAGCTTTGGCAGGTACATAGAACAATCTCGAAAACTGGCCAGTAACTTTAGAAGGAACAATATTACCACATAATGTTTAAATCGAATTGTAAGAATGATAAACGACACAAAATATATTCGCATCCTCTCCATCTCCTCACCTTGTAGTTTCTTTAGCACAGCAACCTCCATCTTTAGCACTTGTTTTGGCTGTTGGGCGGATTCCACCTTAAGAGCCACATTCTCCCGTGTCAACAGGTCACAGGCCTCATAGATCTCCCCGAATCCTCCACCCCCAATCTTCTTCAGCTGAACACACAAACAATAGCAAGGTTAGTCATGGCAGAGCATTGATTTAACCTGTGTCATCTATTCCACACGCAATATATACATGCTAAAAATTGTTCCAAAGGTTCCAAAAGGGGGTTTTCGCAGCAATGACATAGAAGAACCATTTTGGGATCCTCAAAGAACCTTTCAGTGAACATTTCTTAATAATGAATCTTAATAAGGAATCAGCATAAACCTTTAAGAACGTACTGTACATCATAAATAAACATCATCTAAGATCCGAGAAAGTCCCATAGCTAAAAAGGACAAATACATCAGCTAAATTCACAGAAAAGCTGTTCTGGATTTGTTTGTCAGGCAATAAATTGTATGACAAAATTAGATTGGCTGAGTTACTTTAGCTGCTCTAATAACAGAGCGTATTTTTTAACATGAAAGATTGAATTAAATTCCATGCAGTTCAGTTCTAGTAGCATGAACTAAGCATATTGATTAGTCTTGGCTTAAACATGCTTTATCACATGAGTTATGAAAGAATTAAGTTTAAGTCAGTCACTAATGAGTCAGACTCTGTTTTAAGGATAGCCACAATCCCCATCAAAGATATCATTACAGTAAAACAGTCACAAATCATTTCTAAGGACATCTGCTTGAAGGAGAAATGCTGTGAACCAAACGGTTTGGGCGCATTTTGGAGAGAAACCAGACTGAGTTGATTTGAAAGCATCTGTTGTCATATGTGGGCCATTTTGTCCTGTGTGATGAGGCAGCAAAGGCAACAGACAATTTGGGCATCTTTATTCCACTAACACACTCTCACCTAAATATAGACACACACTTACCACTTTCCAGCGCTCTTTTACCAAGCAGTTGGAGGGCAGGATGTCGATCTGCTCCCTCGCCCCGTTCATGTTTTCGTCACCGTGGACACCTGGCCCTACGCACTGCATCGGCTGGCCAGCACTTTACCAAACCCTGCCATTTACCTGCAACACAGTGTGTGACACAGCTGCTAAACTTGTATGCTAAGATACTGAAGTGGGGTCAAAATACAATTATTTTCTTTATTAATTTTAATTTGAGTGAACATTTGAACAAAAAATATAATGGAAAAATAGCATGGATTTGAGAATGCTGTATTTATGTTCTCCCTGTTGCTTATATTAGTTACACTGAAATCATGAAGAACCTTAAATATTGTTTATATTCTTAAATATAGGCCTATGTAATTATTATTTAAATGATTTGATATGTTGTTGTTTTTTTTTACTTTCTGAGTATTTTCAGGTTTAAATACAGTTTTACATTTTTAAGATTTTTAACGTAAACAATTATTTCTTAAAAATGTTTTGCTAGAAAATGTACATATTCTAAGAGCTCAAAAACAGGCACCCCCCTAAAATAATAATGAACATTGAGAAAACCAACTTGAATGAAAAAAAAAAAGGAAGTATTTAAGCTCTTCAAATAAGTATCCACAAACCCAACATAAGACAAGACAAGTGACAAACTGACAACAAAAACAGCATTGTGTCCATCAGATTGAAGAATACAATACCAGAAGGAATAGATATATGTTTCTCTGGAGGTCTTATCCGGGGCTAAGCTGTTTTCCATAATCAATGATCCCATTTTCTGGTCATACATTACAAAGGCATCCACTGCAAAAATGTGGCCAAAATGACATAAATTTCATGCATTTCAACAGTCTTAAACCATTGCTGAAAAGACTGTTTACAAAAACATAGAATTCTGAAAAGATTCCAATTCTATTCCTATTGCTTCTTTGAGATTTCTGTAATGTCTGCAGAGTATCAGGTATCCACAAGAGCCGGTCAGACACAGAGTCCTTGTCTATCAGAACCGGACTACACCCTTAAGCATGCTCTCATAATGTTACAGTCACTTATTAACCTCAGTAAAATGGAAACTAGGGCTGCACAATTAATCAAATTTCTAATCGATGTCAAATTTCTAAACAATTACGGATGTCACAATTATGTAATCGTTCAAAGCGCCAATTAATCGTTCAAAGTCCACTTATGTTATTCTGTGTGCTTAAGATGTGTTATCTTAAGGGTTTTTCCATTGTTTTAATTTTAATTTTTAAGTTTTAATATGACATTATAATACCATGCATATTTTAACTGTTTTTATTTAAAGAAGAAACCAATCCAATGAATAGATGCCATTTGAGGCTTAATACTATAGAAAAGCAATAACGTTTTTTCAGTTTGAGGGTTTTCAGCTTGTTTATTTTCATCTAAAAATATGGCATGCGGTTGCTTCAAACAATGATATAACATCATTCAATGTAAATTGTGATAATCGTAATTAATAATCGCAATTACAATTTCAAGGGAATAATCGACAATTATGATTTTTGTCATAATCGTGCAGCCCTACTAATCGATGTCAAATTTCTAAACAATTACGGATGTCACAATTATGTAATCGTTCAAAGCGCCAATTAATCGTTCAAAGTCCACTTATGTTATTCTGTGTGCTTAAGATGTGTTATCTTAAGGGTTTTTCCATTGTTTTAATTTTAATTTTTAAGTTTTAATATGACATTATAATACCATGCATATTTTAACTGTTTTTATTTAAAGAAGAAACCAATCCAATGAATAGATGCCATTTGAGGCTTAATACTATAGAAAAGCAATAACATTTTTTCAGTTTGAGGGTTTTCAGCTTGTTTATTTTCATCTAAAAATATGGCATGCGGTTGCTTCAAACAATGATATAACATCATTCAATGTAAATTGTGATAATCGTAATTAATAATCGCAATTACATTTTCAAGGGATTTTTGTCATAATCGTGCAGCCCTACATAGGTAATTTTTCAGGAGTGTGTCTATATTTGCAGGCTCTGTGTGTGCTTAACTTAGATCCTTAAAAGACTTCAAACATTTCTTTCTGTTTACCGTTATAAAAGCACAATCACTCTCATTTTCTAAAATGAATCTGCTCTCTAAGGAATGCAATGGGTTATAAATGGATCTAATTAATAAAACTGATTAAACACATTATAAGACTCTCGCCTTAACCCTTCTGTCACCTTCATCGAGTTGATGCAGAGACACATAAGATATTTCAGGAGATTGCAGGGAATTCCTCCTCTCATTCTAAACCCTAAAAACTGGGACAGCCTAAGGAAGGCATCTCAGCATACATAATTATGCCATAAACCATCAGAGCTCATTTTCCCCTTATTTTAGAATACAGTGGATATGTGTCAGATAAAACATTTATACAAATAATGTATATTACTCTGGGATTGTAAATCTCTTTTCACTTTTTTTTTTGGCTTTATTTTACTATTCTTACTTTTCACTAATAAAAACACAATTTTAACAACATGTCACTGCAAGAATATAACCTTGTTTTATATAATTTACATCTCCAATGTAAATTATAAAGTATAAAACATACTTTTTATTTTTAGAAAACGTGTTTTTACAGTATTGTACAATAAAACGACATGCACTGTCTATTAAAATAAAATGTATTAGATCAAGCGCATGGACCAAAAAATAAACCTCAGTTGCATCGTGCAGCAGGTTTTTCACTTGTTTGCATCTTAAACTAGTGCACTTTAACAAAATGATAGTGAGATTCTGATTGCATAAAGCATTTGCTGAGAGCAGCTTCATTATTCTGACTTAACTAAATGTCAAGAGCTCAGGACTGCGTGGGCTCAGGCTCCTCACATCCTTTCTCCGCAGTGCCAAAAGGACCCGTCTGAACGGACCCCACCCAAACACGCTCTGCTCCAATGAGCAGCCCTGTAGACTAAGCCCCGCCCCCAAACCATCGTTTGATCACCGTCCATTGGTGCAATGCCTAACATTCAGCAGAACATTCCCCTGCTCGAGCCTGGAGCGAAAAGCACTTTGGGATATGTCGTTCATCAATGAGACAATGGACATAAACGGCATTGGATATTGTCACGTCTGAAAAACTACAACTCCCCCTGATAGGCCACGTGAGCTGTTGACGTTCAGCTGCATTATGTGGCATGTAATGTAAATTATTCATGATTTTCCTTAACCATGAATAATATATATACAAATAGGTAAGTTTCTATTTTTGACTCAGGCCCAAGTGCCTTAATAGTTTGTCATGACCGTGACAGATTTTGCTTTCGAGTGCCTGGTTGGGCACCTGCACGCGCATCATATATGGAAGCCTGCGGCTCGCGCCAGCGCAGCATCACTATTGACAAGGTGCCAACATACACGGGACAAGCGGATTGCCACGGCAGCGCTTTGTTTCAAAAAATCACTTGGCGAACAAAAACCAGTTTACTGACCTGTTCTTCTGTCGACGGAGTAAAATCTCAAAGTGAGAGTTTAAGGAGAGCCGCATAGTTCCGTTGGCGCGACCGCTGCGCCTTTTCCCCTTGTTGATGCTGCACCATTTCCAGCCTCCCCTGCTCCTCCGCCCCTGCACTGATTCAGCATCGCTCGGATACTCCCACTATGCACCGCGCACATGCGTGACAGAAGACGGCTGTTGCGTAGCAACCTGAAAGGCTTGAATACCCCTCATCTGCTGACTTCAGCCATTAAGGAAATTCCTTCAGAAACGTCCTATTAATAACACTAATTATAATCGAGACGAAAAAGAAATAGCCGTTGTTAAAGAATAAATAAATGTCATGGAATTAATTATGTTAGTTGATGTACAATCAGCGCTGGGTAGACTAGCCTACTTACAAATTGTAGTCCGTTACTGATTCCAAATAACATGACAAAAATTGTAATCAGTAACGTAATCCATTACATTACACATTTAAGGTAATATAATCAGACTACTTTTTGATTACTTTTGACCTAACTCGTTGATCACATTGATTTAAATAGGATAATCTTGTACCATAGTGAAATAAAAACAAAAAAAATGTATTCCATTCATTGTTATAAACAACATGAAGTGCATTAAACATTAAACAAGTGCATCTCAAACTGGGATTTCGTGAAGGAACTGAGGGGGTTTGCAAGTTTAATGAAAAGCTAATAATTAAATCATAAAAATATAAAACTAAAATAAATCCTTTAAAATAAGTCAAGTCAAGTTTATTTGTCAGCGCTTTTCACTATACAAATCCTTGCAAAGCAACTTTACAGCAAATTAAGTTTCTACAATATTTAGTGGTAGCTTATCAGTGGTGACTGTCAGTTAATGTACATATGGCAGAAATGTACGGAAAAATCAATTTAAGACATAATAAAACAGACGATGAACACTATTAACAGCAATTATTATATGATGCAATCAAACTTATAGCAAAATGTGGTAGTTCTGTATGTTGTTTCAGGGTTGGCATCATCTGAGAGAGGACCTACAATAATGTACAGTATTTGAAAAATAATGTGTTTTTTGAACATTAAAGCATGTCAAAATAACAACAATCAAAATAAAACACTTACTAAAAAAATATGAAATATATTTGTTTACCTGCACGTCATGTGACCATTAGGGCCTAATTAACATCAGAGAAACGTGAACATGTAAATGTGTTACTTAATATTAAAGGGGTCATATGATGCGATTTCAATTTTTCCTTTCTCTTTGGAGTGTTACAAGCTCTTGGTTTATGCTTCAACATCTAAATGATCTCAGCAAACACAAATTAATGAAACATAACATCTACTATGGTAGCTTGGGTTACACTTCTGATGGCACCTGGCTTTATTTTCTAACTTGACTATGCTGGTTATCTGTGGTCTTTAGCTGGTCCAATCTTATCTAGCAAGCGGACCGAGATCAAGCTGGTTACAGCTGTCAGACTATCTTGGATCAACAACAAACAACATACCGTATTCCAAAACCAACCTGATTTAATTGTTTATAAACTTTTGCTGATTTTAGAAACTTTAGCACTTTACGTTTATGCCTAATTATTTTGAAAAGTCTATAATTATTTTAACATATAAATTGCATCCAATATTGTTTCAATAGATTTTTGGGTGTGGTGGCATTACAAAAACACACAAAGGATGACAACATTCAATTTTTATCAGTCCTCCATCACAAAAACTGTCTCACTTTTGCAGTTCACCCCTACTAGCCATGTCTCTTATCTCTTTTCCTCAGACAAAGCAAAGGCTCAGACGTTACACAAACTGAATGATAAAACGCGCCCTTCCTAGCTCAACAAATTCAACTTGTACACTTCTACAGTACTTTAAATTAACCAATATTTCGTTATAGTCTTAAAAATCGGAAGACAAATAGCATTTAAAGCAATGGCTTTCCTGTTGAACTTTCAGTGATGGGTTATAAGGTCTGTGGTTTCGTTCTACAACTTAAAAGGCAAATAGTCGTACCTGAAACGCGAGTTTTGTGGCAGCTGTGCTGTTTTTTAAAGAAGGCCTACAACCAAACACGTAAATTTAGATCGGTGTGGTAGATGTAGTCTTTATTTAGTTGGCCTACAAATTGACGTCACGGCCATGCAGCCGGTTACGCCCAAGTCACGTGACACAGATTCCACTCACACCCGTGGTTCCTCCAGCAGCGTTCCTTCTAAACTCGAGCTGTGGCCGAGCGGAGGTGAACATGGCCGATGTGTCGGAGAGGACGTTACAGGTCGCTTTAGTCGTTTCGTTTGCGGCTGGATTTATCGCCGGCTGGCAGGCAAACAGAACGCGAAGAAGGTTCTTGGACTGGCGGAAAAAGAGGTTACAAGACAAGCTCGCAGAAACACAGAAGAAGCTAGACCTGTCGTGACACACAAAATATTATGCAACCGACCTGGTGAGACATGTGCCTTTCATAATGTCATTATTGTCCTTAGAGTAAATGGCTTTCGTGTGACGCTATAACCGGTTTACCAGCTCTTTCACTTTCTAGTGCCTCGGTCAGCAAGGCCTGATATAGTATTCCTGACTTCACAAACAGAATGAGGAGTCTATCAGCACCTCTCCAGCGCTCAGCAGGATCAAGCTTTCAACCTTGGATCAAAGACACAATGTACAGGCTGGAGCAAAGCAATACAACTTTCCCAAAGACTAAACACTCAGCAGAATGTTGTATTTAAAATGTTTTTTTTCTTCAATGTTTGTTTAAGCCATAAAGCATGTTACCACGTCTGTGCTTTTCCTTGTCTCTGTCATTTGAAATAAATTGAAATATTTTATTAACAGTGGACTCATTAATATAAAAGTAATCTGCACATTATTGTTGTGACATTGAGCTTAAGTTTGAGCCAACAAAAGTAAGCTGAAAAGTGAACAATAGTGTATATTGTGTATAAAAGTTTCCATGACTTTTCCACAAGCTTGTAAGGTTTTATTACAGAACTTTTTCAGAACTGGAATTCACAGATTTGTGTATTTAAATATGGGTCTCAAGAGAAACCTGGAATATAATTTGTTATTATGGAACTAAATATGTTAGGGTAGCTGCTTAGCTTTCAACCTTGGATCAAAGACACAATCTACAGGCTGGAGCAAAGCAATACAACTTTCCCAAAGACTAAACACTCAGCAGAATGTTGTATTTAAAAAAATTTTTTTCTTCAATGTTTGTTTAAGCCATAAAGCATGTTACCACGTCTGTGCTTTTCCTTGTCTCTGTCATTTGAAATAAATTGAAATATTTTATTAACAGTGGACTCATTAATATAAAAGTAATCTGCACATTATTGTTGTGACATTGAGCTTAAGTTTGAGCCAACAAAAGTAAGCTGAAAAGTGAACAATAGTGTATATTGTGTATAAAAGTTTCCATGACTTTTCCACAAGCTTGTAAGGTTTTATTACAGAACTTTTTCAGAACTGGAATTCACAGATTTGTGTATTTAAATATGGGTCTCAAGAGAAACCTGGAATATAATTTGTTATTATGGAACTAAATATGTTAGGGTAGCTGCTTTAGACATTTTTTTCTATAAATGCATATTTTATTTACTTAAACAGAAGCACTTTTCCAAGAAACCTGTTTTACCAGATTACACAGTCACAGCCCAAAACAGAAATGCATGGGGTTCAGTCATAACAAAACTGCATTGCAGGAAGATATATATCATAACATATTAATAACAAACAAAAAGAAATGAATGGCAGCACTTCTTGATCTTCAGTTATCTTTTAACTCCTTAACAAATAGGCTACATTTAAACATTTTTTTAACAAATATATTTAATGGACTCAATAAACGAGCTTTAGTTATAAAAACAAAAAATATGGTATATATTAGCCAAATTTTGTTTATGCATATGAAATTTACCAAATAAAATCATATGATTGAAAAAATACACAGATACATTTTCATAGCTCAAATTGTACTTTTGGGCTCTTGCGCGCAGTGATGATGTAATAATAGCGTCGCGTAAAAGTATCTTAGCAACCTTCTCTGGAGCGTCTGTCATGGCGCCCCCGATCCAGTCTGTTTTAGCTAAATCTGAGCACGACTGGGACGTTTTATCAAATGGCACATTCAAAATGCCGAGTATGATAACATTTTCTGTTGAGTTGTGTTGAAGACGAATAGAAGATGCCTCCAAAAAGGAGAGGACCTCTTCAGACGGTCCAAAGATAGACGAGAGACGGATGACATCAAGAGAAAGGTTGATTGAATGATATGTTTGTTCTTTTGCTAGTGCGCACTGGATTTGATAATAAATCTCTAACGTTACCTACTATTCTGCAGATAGATGTTTTGTTTTGGTGCAGCAGGCTGCTAGACCAGATGCGTCAGACGGGACAGAGACCTTGGAGAGGTAAAGAAGACTTCTGTCTGTTTTGTTTTTGAACGTCTCTACATCAACTAGGTTAAATAGCGCGTACTTTGATTTCTAGTGTTTTGCGGTGATTTGGTTATTTGTAATTATGTTTGCATTTCAGGTGCAAAGAGTTACAGCGCGCAGTGGAGGAAATTATGAAGACTCTGAAGAAATTATCTAAAGTACTGTTTATTTATGTCTGTGTATTTGTATAAATGTCATCAGACATATTAGACTATTATTGCAGATTTACATGTATTTGAAATTTAATTTAATTAAAAATATTTTTTTTTAAATACATTTTTTTCTTGCATATATAAGATGTGTGTGTGTGTGTGTGTGTGTATATATATATATATAATTTTTTTTTGTGAACTTTCACTGAACCCTTTATAATGTATTATGTTAGATCCTACTATTATTTTTGTGTAATTTTAATGCTAAATTCCATGTGCACAGGTAGATGAGCCGGCTCCAGTGGGGAATTATGATCAGTGTAAGAGGGAAGTGGAGAAACGTTTGTTGACTTTACGTGAGCGTCTACAGTCTCTAGCTCTTCAGCTGCAGCCTCATGATGAGTATATAACCTCATCCATTCAAACAAATCTTACAAATCAAATCCCAGAGCCTTAATCATGCATTCAAACAAACTAAACAAACCATTTTTAGATCTACTTTTATACATATGAAATCATTTATATTTAAATAATAATAATAATAAATACTTTTTTTTTTTTAAACAATACCAATTTTTTCCTTGGCCACATAGAATGGCCGGACCTAGCTCATCTCAGACAGAACAGGAGAGCGAGGAAGAAAATAGTGATGAACAAGATGAGAGCTCTGAGGATGAAGATGCTGAAGAAGAAGAACATGATGATTATGATGATGCTAACAGTGGTGATGAAGATGCAGATATTGGTCCAACTGCCACAGGACAGGGATCTGTCTCTTACATTGCTCTCAGTGCATTTACGGGACAGGAAGAAAGGGACCTCAGCATCCAGGTTTTAACATTTTATTTTAGTTATTGAATACTTGAATTCAGGTTGTTTTCTTGCACCGAGCAATTTGTCTTTTTTTGTGTTGTTTCAGAAAGGAGAGGTTTTGAAAGTTCTCTCTAAAAATAAGGATGGATGGTGGCTGGCTCAAAACTCAAAAGGCCAGAAGGGCCTGGTGCCCAAAACATTCCTGAAGGTGTGTATAATATCACAGACACTCAGTGAGTGCGTTTACATGCACAATGCAAATATTTGATAACATGAAAGTCATATACACACATTAAACTGTGTTTAGATAATTAACATGGAAGAATTACATCTGTAAATGTATTTTAACCGTGCGTTTTAACCGTGCGTCTTCAGATGGCTTCTCTGCAGGATAGTGAGAGAGAGAATGAGGATGAGAGGGAGAGTGAAGAAGAAGAGGGAGTCTGACATAAAGTCCAGGTGATATTTCCTCTCTCTCCACTAGATAGCAGCATTGTTCTCATATTTTGTTGTTTTGTGCATGTCTGTGCTTTTATATTAATTAAAAAGCATTGAATATAGCTCACAATTTCAGTCATTTCTGAAACTGAAATAAATTAAACAAAAGTGTATGTTAATATGCAGCCTTTGTTAAAGAAAATGATTTAATACTGTCTTTTTTCAACTAGCAAAACATCCAATTGGAACACAGTGCGGAAGGCTGTTACTGAGGTATATTCTAATTAGACAATTACACCCTTAAAAACTTTTTATAACACATATTAACATACACTTCTAACACCCTCACATACTGAAGTGTGCTTGTGTGCTGTGTCTGCAGATAGATGCTACTGATGTGCTTTCAGCAATGGGTGCCATCCCACCAGGCTTCAGACCCTCCACTCTCTCCAGACTCCTAGAGGAAGGTCACTATCTGTCCCTATATTTTTCAAAGCCTATAGATGAAATGCCATTTTCAGACTTTAAACAGCTTACTAACCTAGAACACAGTTTGTTTGTTTGATTTGTTTTACATTACATCTGGTAAGAATTCAGATTTTATAATGATATATTACAGTTGTATCATATGTATACTTTTTGTGTGTGTGTGTGTTTGTGTCAAGCAGGGAGATCTTATAGAGCAAGTCACTTCATTCAGCCCAAGCTTAGCCAATCACAATTCTCCTTTAAAGATCTCCATATGGAACCAGACACAGGCAAGGTACCGAATTGCAATGGACACACTAGCTACATTTACTAATATTTTAATAACAAAATTCATACATATGAAGTATATAAATATATTTTTAAAATATAAACAATAAATGCAGCATTTATTTGAAAAATACAGTAAAAACAGTAATATTGTGAAGTATAATTACAATTAGTAATCACAATTAAAAAATGTTTAATGTTTTAAATTTTTCAGCAGCCATTACGCCAGTCTTCAGTGTCTCATGATCCTTCAGAAATCATTCTAATATGGAAACCGTGATCCTTTTATTTAGCAAGGACGCATTAAATTGTTCAAAAGTAAAAGTAAAGACATTTGTCATGTTAAAAAAGATTTCTATTTCAAATAAATGTAGTTCTTTTGAACTTTCTATTCATCAAAGAATCCTGACAAAATATATAAGTTTCCATAAAAATATTAAGCCACAAAAATGTTTTCAACATTGATAATAAGAAACTATTATTAATAATTGAGCACCAATAGTAATAGAGCAGCAATTCAGCATATTAGAACGATTTCTGAAGAATCATGTGACACTGAATACTAGAGTAATGGCTGCTGAAAATTTAACATTGCCATCACAGAAATAAATTACATTTTAAAAGTTATTGAAATAGAAAATGGTTATTTTAAATTGTAATAATATTTCAAATATTTTCAAATAATGTAGTGTATCAAATAAATACAGCCTTGGTGAGCATAAGAGACTTCTGTCAAAAACATTTAAAAAATCGTAATTATTCCAAACTTTTGACCCGCAACACATAAAAAGAAAGAATGTTTATGTGACACTGAATACTAGAGTAATGGCTGCTGAAAATTTAACATTGCCATCACAGAAATAAATTAAATTTTAAAAGTTATTGAAATAGAAAATGGTTATTTTAAATTGTAATAATATTTCACAATTTCCCAGTTTTCAAATAATGTAGTGTATCAAATAAATACAGCCTTGGTGAGCATAAGAGACTTCTGTCAAAAACATTTAAAAAATCGTAATTATTCCAAACTTTTGACCCGCAACACATAAAAAGAAAGAATGTGTATGTGTGTATTTGTCAAGGTTCACGGACGCCCATCTAGAGTGAGTTTAACCCTGACCCTGTGGAGTTGTCGAATGATCCCACCCCCCGGGGTCGGGTTACAGGTGCTCAGCAGGCACGTTCAGCTCTGTGCATTTAACGGATCCCAGGTAACCCATACACACACACACACACACACACTGCTGCACCTACAACCGGAATGATTGCCCCTTTATGATCTTAAAAGAGAGAGATTTGTGTACAGTAATCAGGGTGGAACCAGCCTAAAACAAATAACAAAGCATCATGAGATTAACAACTGGGGTGCTTGAATTAATACAGTTGCAATCCAAAAGCATGAGTGTAAAATACTACGGCATATTTGAGTCTTGAGTGTTAAGAGTTTAATCATTACTTGGTATCTGTACATTATTTGTCTTTCACAACTCTGGATTTTTTTTTTTTGCGCACTGTGGATGTAAATTCTGTTTGATTACTTATTTTCAGTAATTTTAAATATTTGGGAGAGAACCAAGAAATGTTTCAGTGCATGTTTATACATGATAAGTGGAGTATTATTGTGTAATGTCCAACGTTCATTGTGCACAGTTCATCTTTTCTTTGATGTTTCTGAATGAGTCACTTAAGTCATTGTAAATGGTAAAATAATTCTAACGCCCATTCAAAACCCATTTGTCTTCCCAGTGTTTATTGTAAACCAGTGTCGTGTGACACAAATGCAGTGTACATGGTGGCATTGTTTCCCTCTCACTCATTGTTCCACCTGTTAAGTTTACTTTAATATTTTCCTTGTCAGGTTTTGAGTAACATTGACACAGTCAGAGCCACTTACAACTCCAAGATCCCAAAGACCTGGAGCTTTTCTCCACGGGTAAGACTAAGCTACACTTAAACACATGCAAAAGCATGAACAAAAGTCGAAGGCCACATAAAAAAATCTGGGATTTGAAATCTAATGTAAACCTAGTAATAAAGTAAGTTTTAAGATTTTGAAATTTTGAAACAAAGAAATTTTGCAATTTAAAATGAATAAAAAATATGTAAGATTCTGAACTATAGAAATGTCACAACTTGTTATGCTGATAATATAAGTTATATATATAATTATATACAAGTAAAAAAAAAATTTAAAATTTAAAATTTTCACCAATGTTCTCAGAGGTTTAGACCTCGCTGTATATACTTTTATGTGATCTAACAGTTTATATTTTAATCTGTATTTTCCCCTGTGTGTGTGTATTTCAGATGACTGGGATGCGGCCCTGTCTACTAGATGGAGACTGTTTCCTGTGTTGTGATTCTGAATCTCCTGATCTTGGAATTCTGTTTGAATTGGGTATGACCTACATAAGAAATGTAACTATTTCTTGCAAAAAATATTTCTTATCGTTTAAACAATAATATGGCAGTACCACCCAACTCTGATCAAAGAGGACACAAGGCCTTCGTAACCTCAGAAAGACAAAAGATCACTTATCTACTACCCTCTCACATATTTACATAAATACACGCAATTATCTCTATTAAAGGAATAGTTCACCCAAAAATGAAAATTATTTACTCATGCTGGAGTCGTTCCAAACCTGTAAGGATTACATTCTTCTGCGCAACACAAAATAAGTTATTTTGAGTAACATTAGAAACAACATTGGAGTTCATTGACTTCCATTGTATTTCTCAAAATATCTACTTTTATGTTCCACAGAAGTCATATAGTTTTGGAACAACAGTAAATTATTTTGTAAATGATGAGAGAATTTTCATTTTTTGGGTGAACTATCCCTTTATTATTGAACTAAAGTGGCGTGACTATCTACAAGGTTTCCATCCATATTTTGAAATTGCTATTGTAAATAAAATGATATCAGTATCCAGCAAAAATCTTCTTGCACACGGGTTCTTTGGTAAATATGTTTGTGCTCTCTTTCAGTCCACAGTGGAGAGAGGAGACCCCAGCTGTGGCTGGGCAGTCCTTAAACTATTTGATGAAAGTGGAGCCCCCATTGCTCTACGGTACACACTAATTCACTTATTAGAATATGATAGATGCGTATCAGTTATATTTTTTTCCTTACATACTTACTCACAAACTATATGCATGTGTGTGCAGGACAAAAGAGCTCACTATCCATGGTGGCACACCATTTGAAAAAGACACTGATATGGATACCACATCTACCAAAAGAGGTAACATTCTCTTACAAACACACACACACACACACACAGCAGTGGCGTTCCGTCCATATAAGCTGCGAATGCGCTGCATATCCAGGCCATCTGAGAGAATGAGTTCACGGGCTAATTAATATACAGTGGTGTGAAAAAGTGTTGGCCCCCTTCCTGATTTCTTATTTTTTTGCCGGATTCTCCGCAGCTTTCTCGCCTCCGCTGTATTGCTATGACTCTTCAGGTTTATAGCGCGTTCTTCTCAGTGGTTTGCTGGTCTGCGGGTGATTTCATGCACGAGGTAAGCTGTCTGCAAAGCGCTCGCCCAAGCGGAAAAATGCGCTGTTGCTGCCAGATCTCGATTGCTGAAACTCGACTAAATCATATGAAAAAAAAAAAACACATCATAACTGTATTTTCCATATACTTGTGTCGCTTACAATTAAAGTCCTTTTCTGATTTTATTGTTGTTTGCTATGTTACTTGGCAATATTTTAAAGATATTATTATTATTTTGTTTATTTATTTATTTAATAAAAAAATTTTTTTTTTTTTTGGTATTTTGCTTGGTCTATTATTGGAGTAGTGTCACCCGGGTGGGAGTTTTAACTCCTATTCACTGGGAATAAAAATAAATGAATGAATAAATTAATAAATAAATAAATAAAATTTACAAAATCATTCAGTTGATGCACAGACATATAGTGTGGGGGAATCCCCCATCTCCCCACCCTCTGAATATTACATATCATAAAGCAACTACGTTATTTGGCTGTTTTTACTCGGACAAGCATCTGTTTTCTAGCATTCGAATAACTACCTGAAACTATAGAAGGATTGGAGATGAATTTCATTTACAAATAAAGTAGGAATGTGCATACTTTTAAATCGACACATGCCACGGTGTTTTCCTCTTTGGAGGGGGGAGGGGGGCTTAATCTTATCACTCAGCATACCCGGTTAAAAAAGTCACCGCTCACCACTGACACAGTCTGGTTCACTATCTTTGTAGGGACTCTCCATAGGTGTAATGGTTTTTATTTTCCATCACCCTACCAACCCTACACCTAAACCAACCCTACACCTAAAACTTTGTGCATTTTTACAATCTCAAAAAAACTAATTCTGTTTGATTTATAAGCTTTTGTATCCATGGGGACCTCAATTTAGGTCCCCACGGTGACACAAGTCCCCATGAGTTGGTGTGTATTCAGCTTTAAGTCCCCACCAGTGTAAAAAAAACCTGTACACACACACAAATATATACAAACTGATGTCTTCTGTTCTGTCCTCAGGATATCCTACCGGTGTGTTTCAGCAGATGTTGCTGTCCAGGAAGATCCCTAAACTTGTTGTTAAGCACAAATCAGTAAACACACGCAGCAGAGAGCTTCTGAAGTAAGAATGCCTACACACTAGACTAGAGTATACATTAATGTTTTGAAGTGTGGGTCAGTACGATTTTTTAAATGTTTTTGAAAAGACCCTTATTCAGAAATCATTCTAATATGCTGATTTTATGCTCAAAAAATATTTCATGTTATTCTCAATGTTGAAAACAGTTGTGCTGCTTAATTTTTTGTGGTAACCAATAACCATGATACATTTTTACAGGATTCTTTGATGAATAGAAGCTTCAAAGGAACAGCATTTATTTGAAATAGACATCTTTTGTAACATTATAAATGCCTCTCATTTTGATCATTTTAATGCTTCCTTGCTGAATGTAAATATTAATTTCTCTAAAAAGATCCCAAACTTTTGAACGGTTGCTCAGAGTTTTATTGTCAACTGTAGGGTTCCATAGAGTTTTTTGATAAATATTCATGAAAAAGCAAATATGGTCTTGTTACTAAATATTTTTGTTTCTTTAAATGTTTCATAAGTCTTTTGCCAGACACTGTAGTAGGAAGTCTGTCCACATTACATCTCCTGGCAACATACAGGCAAATACTTGCTGATGCTCTTTTATTGGACAGAATCACCATGTATAATGCAGGTAACACACACATTCCATTGAATCTTCTTAGTTTTATCTTAGTGCTTGAAGGGTACCTAATGCGTATCTGAGGTTTCTGTCACATCACAACACTATATACAATTTCTTTGGTAAGAAACGGTCAGGAAAGAAAGCAAATGTAAATGTAAAACATAAATGGAACTGAGAATGTAATAGCTTGGCTCTGTGTTCTACCTAGATCTGATCTGCAGCTCGGTTCTAGCTTCCTTCCCTGATGTTCTAGATCAGCCAGACCTGATGGATGCATTTAGGGTGAGACTGGTCAAATAAAAACACACTTTTACTTGCCGTGTTCTCATTAGTAAACACTATTTATGTTTCTATACATAAAAATAAGTATAGTTAATACCCTGTACCTGAACTCTACTTTTAACAGAAAAGATTATATTATTATTACATTTGTATTATTATTATTTTTATTAATAATAATAATAATAAATATAATTTATATATATATATATATATATATTTTTTTTTTTTTAATTATTATTTTTTATTTAATTTAACTATAAAATAAATTATTGTTAAAATATATATTTTATTTATACATTTATTTACCAGTTGAGGGCAAAACCAAAGAGATTTTGTTTTTTGTCTAGTTCAATTAACTTCTGGGGACAAAAATCCGCATAACGTACTTGGGGGTATACTTGTTATAGATGGGGTGTATATTATCAAAAGTACTAAACTTAAACCTGATTTTACAGAAATCATGGACCGAATCAGAGAGTAACCTGAGAAGATCTTAAAAGGTACAGTGTGTGTGTGTCTGTGAACATCACATGATTGCCACAGTACTATTTTCATTTATTTATTCATGCTGTTTACATGCAATGTGTGTTTCTGTGTATTTCAGAGGGATATTAACGTGTTAAAGCAGATGTTTGTAAGCATTTTTATGGGCAGCGTGTATCCATTGTTATACTCTGTGGAGATGCCTGCTCCCTGCTGGGCAGATGAGGAAGTGGAATCTCAACGTGCTCGTTTTATCTACAGCCCTTCCCAAAAAACCTCAGTGCAAACTCTGCTGTCCTCTCAATGTTCACATCAAGCCTTTGAGATTGCACAGGTCACCTATGACCTCATCAACAGTGCCCAGCTCTGAGTCTAGAGACTGACTAATCACATGGTCCTTCAAAAGTGTCCAAATAGCAAAATGTTTGATTGTATTTTTTAGTCCTTTTAAAATGTGTATTTAGATATTAAACATATAAATAAAACTGTTTAATCTCTCATACCCAGCCCAGAAAGCGTATTCACAGTTATGTTTATGAGGAAATCGTGCCATACTATACTTAACAGTATTTGTGCGTGTGATCGTTTTCCTTTTCCATGTATTTGTAAAGCATCCCATGACCGCCCGTCCCTTAAATAATGGTCTATTTTTAAGCACCACACCTCCTAAATACAACTCCTCCCTCTTTTTTCTTATTTTTTTCTCACACAAATGCATAACTATGGTTTAAGTACACACCTCTTTGTCTTTAACACAAGCCTCTTATTTGAACATATTCCACTCCTTTAAAACAAGTCGTACACTTAAAAACCTGTTCCCATTCTTTCGTGTCTGACACACCACCTCGCCCAGCCATCCTGAGGTGTGGTGTCAGATGCTTATAAAGATGGAGACATGAATCAGCATTAATTGTTCTGAAGAAAAACCTACCATATATCGCTGATGGAAAGAGGTGTGATAACATGCCAACTGAATGTTTAATCTTCTTACACTGTATTATATAAGTTAGCTGCTCACCCATAACTTGTTACTGTGCTGTAATCAGTGTATTGTGAATCACAAGTAGTGATGCAACCACCATAGTAGACACTGAGAGGATACGTTCCCCCAATAGCCAAATAGTGGCTAATCAATATGGGTTACAAGCTACGTATACAAACTACAGCTAAAGAATCAGATATGCTGCTGAAAAATGTTAACTACATTAGCAACTTTTAGTTACTCCTTGAGACCATCTGTATTGTTTTGTTGTGTTGGCATGCTTCTGATATGAAGAAAAAGTGAAGTAACTTAATTATGCTGACTTATAAGATTTTTTTTTTTTTTTGGTCAAATTCTAAAGCTGCATCACATTGTATTGTGAAGAAGGCAATCTGAGAAAGCACTGCAACGAGCTCTGGAAAAAACAAAACACATTAAAGATGGCAGATGGGGCCATCATCTTGAAGAGAAATGTGTGATATTCATTCAGTACTGCCAAGTATTAATAAAAAATAGTTCAGTGTAATTAAAACTTGAGTATTTTACCCAATATTTATGTGGACTATGTTTTTGTGTGGTTAGCTTAGCCACATGCTAATGTCTAACTCCACTATTTGTGCTTTAAAGGAATAGTTCACCCAAAAAAAGAAGTGTCATAATTTACTCACCCTCATGTAATTTTAGCATGATTTTCTTTTTTCTATGGAACAGCTAAAACAAAAATAGTTAAAACATTCTTCAAAATATCTTCTTTTTCTGTTTTTAGGAGTAAATTATGATATAATTTTCATTTTGGGTGATCTAACTCTTCAAGATGCTTCTGACATTAAACACTAGAACAAAACAAACACCTGTTATATTTAGTCTATTATATATCTATTATATTTTCACCATATTCCATACATAAGCTTAAATTTAAAAAGTGTTATGCAATATTATATTATATAATTAATTATGCTAAAACAGTCTGTGTGTCTGTGTGTGCTGAAAAAAGTATGTGACCAGGAAAATATTTTTCCCTAATGGTTTCTGTCTCCACACTCCCAGTGTTTATAGATACATAATAGAGAACTGGTCTGACAACATTCCATCTTTTAATATTAACCTATTATAATTCCACCCTATCCGTAAGCATAGAGTTTCTTCCCTGGCAGCTCAATGCTCATCCGGTCGTAAAATATCCTGGTCTTCCATCCTCAGTTTTTAAGACAACATAAACAGAAAGCTTTTAATGAGTTGCCATATGTTGAGTAAACTTCAATACATTTTTGAGGAAGATGTGAGTATTTACGTGTGTGCGGGTGTGTCTCGGGCCTGTCTGAATGGGATTCCAGACCGTTCATATTTCACCACCCTGGGAAACCCGAGTTAGTAAGATGACACACCCGGTTGACCTGCTGCTGTGGTGACAGAAAGCATTAGAGCCCAAAGTCAACACACACACACACACTGGACAGAGACTGGACAGAGACGATAGATGTTTGAGATAATTATACAATTTAACACTTCATTTTAATTCTAGATTAATTTATATAGAAATTGTGTAAACTCACACCTCAAGTATATGTACCTATGTGTGTTCCTACAGTATGTTCCTACAGAACATTGTCTTAAGTGCTTTCAGATCAAATCACATTGAGTGTATTATACCTAAAATCCCCTAAACTTTGTATAGGATGCATGCTGAATTCCTCAACCCTTAGCACAATACATTATGGTGCATTTACATGCTCAATCTCGGTGCATGGTGCAATCAAATTTGCTCAAGATCACTGAGTTGATAGGTCATCCCTCACTGGGACTGAATCTTGACCTTGGTGTTATTAGCTTCATTCTATTTTGTGAAATATGAGGCATCTATGAATCTGTACTGTTTTCTAGGGCTGTTAATTTTTATTTTGCATAATTAATGTGTAAAATAAAATAATAATAATAGTTATTGGACTTTGTTTCATAATTGTAGTCATCTTGTGATAGTGACTTCATATAACACAATTTGATCATATATCAAAACTTTATATATCTCTATGAAATTGCAATTATGACTTTACTGCTCACAGTGTGACTTAATTAATTTTAAATTTTATCTCACATATTTTTACTTTTTTATTTTCACAATTACATATTTTTATGTAAACTGACTTCCATATATACAGTATACAGTGGTGGACGAAGTACACAAATCAAGTACTTGAGTAAAAGTATAGATACGTATAATAAAATATTACTCCAGTAAAAGTAAAAGTACTCAGTTTTCAATTTTACTCGAGTGAAAGTACAAAAGTACTTGATTGACATTAGTAACTTACTTTTAACAGAATCAGACGCGCGCACGGTCACAAGATCTCCCGGTTGTTACTTGTGAATTCAGTTCACTGGAGACTCGCACTAAACAGATCATTTTAATGAGTGAGTTGTCGACTCGAGAACAACTGCAATCGGTTCATTATAATTCGTGAATGAATCGTTTGGTGCGATTTGCGAACCGATTTTAAAAGGTTCGTTGAAAAGAATCAGTTCGTTCTTGAATCAGACACCGCTTCTGCGTGTCGGAGCTCGTGATATATTATAAGGAGTAATGATAAGTTTTATGAAATGTAGTGAAGTAAAAAGTACGATCTTATGCTTTGGAATGTAGTGAAGTAAAAGTAAAAGTTA
>NW_015540946.1:448493-462861 GCF_001515605.1 Sinocyclocheilus anshuiensis
TTAGCACCAGCAAGCTCGTTAGCTAGACAGTTAGCATCAGCTAACATTGACTTATTTTTAGCATGGTTATGAATAAACATTTATATTTGTCTACTCGGCTAGTTGATCATAGTAACTTAGGCTATGTGTGCTGACAAACAATATAAAAACAGACGTCACATAGGGCTAAATGCATATAGTATTTTAGTAAAACTGCTAACGTTACAGCAGCGGGGAAATGAATGTGCATGAGTTATTTTATTTAATCTGTGTTACTTCAATGTTTTTTTAACCTAAAATATTGAGACTCTGATGTTAATGTGTCTGCATTCAAGCATTTCAGTGGGCTTAAACAGATCACCCTTTACAGCAGATTTAGTTCACAGACAACTGACAGCTTTGACCTAAATATGATTTTCAGTTACAATAATTAATCCTAAAATTCGACATTAGTAACTTACTTTTAACAGAATCAGACGCGCGCGCGCTCACAAGATCTCCCGGTTGTTACTTGTGAATTCAGTTCACTGGAGACTCGCACTAAACGGATCATTTTAATCAGTGAGTTGTCGACTCGAGAACAACTGCAATCGGTTCATTCTAATTCGTGAATGAATCGTTTGGTGCGATTTGCGAACCGATTTTAAAAGGTTCATTGAAAAGAATCGGTTCGTTCTTGAATCAGACACCGCTTCTGTGTGTCAGAGCACGTGATATATTATAAGGAGTAACGATATGTTTTATGAAATGTAGTGAAGTAAAAAGTACGATCTTATGCTTTGGAATTTAGTGAAGTAAAAGTAAAAGTTACTCAAAATAAAACTACTCCAGTAAAGTACAGATACTTGAAAAATGTACTTAAAAAAATCTACATCTTGGATGGGGTGAGTATGTAACTCTCATCTTTAACTGTCTGGTTTGGTTTAGCTGCCAAATTAGACATCAGGAGACTACAACAGACAGTCCGGACTGCTGAAAGGATTACCAAGGATTACTTCATTACCAAGAAAAATTCCTTGTGTGCACAAGCACGTTTGGCAATAAATATTTTTTTCTGATTCTGAGTACATTTTCATAAAATTTTCATTTTTGGGTGAACTTTTCCTTTCAGAGTAAGGGGGATGTAAACTTTTTAACAGGATGATCGGTGTAAATTGTTCTTATTTTGTATTTTGGAGAACATGTCATCTATGATTATTATTGAGTCTTACCACAGCAGCAATGTCTAGCTCGTACCCTTTATCCACTCCTTGGTTTCTGATGTTTCTTGGTTTGTGTTGTTCCATGGTTTTGTGAAGAATTATCATGTAACCTGTCCATTTTGGCATCTATCTAATTCAGCTTCTACCAAATGGAAGATAATTTACACTAAAATACCATAGAATAGCATAGAGTTTTATTGGACACATGGCTTCTGATGTAAACAACAAAAGGTATGGGAAGGGTTTTCTCCTCCCTTTTAATAGGTGACATTGGTGTTTATTTTGCTATCATAACTATGCTCAGTTATAAGGTAAGCAGCAGTCTATTATTTGCATTTGACATTGTTTTTCCCTGCCGTTTGCCAAATTGAGAAGCCGTGTAATAAAGCACAATGGGCTCTATAAGCTAGTTTACTCATAAATGAAACCTGCAGTAATAAAGCATTTTATTGTAATTCATTTCACAATAATTAATTTCTTTCTCACTATTCACAGTTTGTTTTGTATCTTGCAACTGCAAGGGTTTAGTGCTCCTGACACTGACGTTTAGTTATGACACAAATCCTTAGGGTAACACTTGAAGGGGTGTGCATAAGACTGACATGACACCTTCATAATCATGACATGACACATGTCATGATTATGAAGGTGTCATGTCAGTCTTATGCACACCCCAAGTAAAGTGTAACCATCCTTAGCTATCTTCTTAAGCAGCTGTCAAAAACACAATACATGCCTTTTCTCGTAAGTCTCCTATATGTTTCATAGTAGCTGCATGTACAAGAAAAAATATATCTAATTGTCACAAGGTGTGTCACAAAATAAAGTTTGAATAGCAAAGTTAATCCAAAACATTTAGGAAATAACTGCCTTGACTCATCTGACTCTCATCTGTCATTAAATTAGCAGGAATCTCAAACAAAAAAAAGCAGCAGTTTCGCAATACACCATTTAATCTTCATTGTATCCGATGTCCCAGACTCTTTTTACACTCTTCTTTTAACCCTTAGCTTTCTTCTGTCTCTCATCCAAACTTTTAGAAAACCAGGATTAATTAAGGGTGGTAAATAATTAAAGTAATAATGGAATGCATGATTTGATCTTGCTCATTGCATACTTACAAACTCTGGAATGAAGAGAATATCAGGCATGGTGGAGAAAATCTTACTGCCACTGGGCATCATGCTCAAGCAAGAAAATGTAAATATTTTAGGTTAACTCTAAACTGCAAAGAGACAAGATTGTAATTTTAACAGTTATGTGAAATGGTTGCTTGGTTTGCTTCTGTATTTACATTTACACAGCCACAATCCACAAAGATGTTTTTGTATATTGAAACTATTAAGACTATTATATTATAAGTATATTTTGCTTAACTTGTTCAAAATAAATAAATAAAATCTGTATAAAAATTATTTTTACAAATTGAAAGCACAGTAGTATCTAAGCATAATGTGAGCGTGAGAGCTGTCCAGGTGCTACAGGATGTGATGCAAAGCCAGACTGATGACATCATTAACTGCAGGAAGTGAGATGTGGTTTTGACTGGATGCAGGAAAATGTTGAAAATATTTAAAAAAAAACTGACTTGACTTGTGTTAGTACAGCTCGTGTATTGCTTATTTTCTGCATAAAACCACACAGAATAATTTATATCTGTAATATATGTGTTGCAGTAAATGTTTGTATGAAAGTTTGAATATTTGCATATTTTTGTGTATTTGTAAATCATGTATGCATATGTGGATGAGTTTCTAAGTTCAGTTTGAGATGGTGTATAAAATATACTCAAACTGCAAAGTTTGAACATGAAACCTTCCATTTTCACTACTCAGGATACAACCTTCTGTCCTGTTTAGTAAAGACAAACCCTGTTTTTGTGCCCCATTAATAGTCATTTGTTTAGACATAAATTTCATTCTAGAAAATGCATTTGGTTATTTGAATGCATTTGATTAATGGTTAGTAGATTTTTTATTTTTAGTGGATATTCTACATTGGAAAAATGGCTTTTTGCCATTTTACTCTATTTGTTAAGCTAAGTGGTTGCAAAAAATTAATTTATCGTACTTTTAAACAATTATTTTTACTTAATTTATGTTTTTAGTGTTTTGTCATTTTTTTCTGCAGCTAGAACAGCACAAATAAGAAGTAACACTCTTCAGCACGATGGTAACCACAAAATCCTCAGCACAACAAAAAATCTTTTAAATGTCAAACATAACTGAACATTGAACATTAACTGGTCTTTCCCTTCACTTAAAAACCCATAAAACAACACTTAAAAAAGATTTGTTTAATGCACTTTAACTTGAAAGTTACCTCGAGATGCATGAGCAGAATTGTATATCACACTGTTGCTCAGAGGGAAAACACATTAGGAGCAGTGTGCATTTGGGGGAGCCCCTGAGTTGAGTTGAAAAAAGAAAATGAACAAACAAAGTTAATTTCCTTCAAGTGCTTTTGTTCCAGATAGAAACTATTTGTGGAAACAATTCATGTGAATGTTTAAAGGTGGGTGAGCAATTTTTCAAAAACGCTTTAGAGAACTGATTCGGGCCAAGTAGCAAAACAAACTTGTAGCCAATCAGCAGTAAGGGGCGTGTCTACTCATGATGTGGAGAGCATTCAGTGCACAGCACAGGACGGACATTAGCCGAGCGACAGAAAGATGGCGGATAAAAAAACAAAAGAGGAACAAAATGAATGTGGAACATAAGAAGGCTTAAGGCAAGAAGTAGGACCCGTGTAAATATCGGATCAGCTTTCCAGCACTGGAGAGAACTCAAGGAGCAGAAGGCCTGCGATCGGACGCCGAGGTTGCTTTGTTTCTTCTTGATTGGTGAGTAACACCGTGTCTGCGCCGCAACAGCTAAAGTCTGTCTAGTACACTGGACGCGACAAAGCGACCGTTGAAAATCATTTGAAATTTGTGTCAATATGTCAGAAATAGAACGCAGCAGCAGTTTTCTGTCGGGGATTTGTCGTGTCGTGCCGCGCCACATCCAGTGTAGACCATAGATATGTATATACATCTGTGGTGTAGACAGCATCACTGATTATAATGAGTTCTATAGTATTTTGTCGTGCCGGGCCACTCGCGTCCGGTGTAGACACGGTGTAACATTGTTTTTGCTTTGTTTCGTACGCCTGGGTTGCGTACGTATGTGTGGGGTGGAGCTATCAAAATAGGGGCGAGACCCTTTTGGGGTAGGGGCGTGTTTGTTTTGGTGATTTCAAATGTCAACATTGGCTACCAGAAATTGCTTACCCCACCTTTAACCATCAGATCCAGGGAGCTCAGTTAACACCAGAGCCTGTTAACCATCCTGCAGCAGGCCTGTGTGTGTGTGTGTGTGTGTGTGTGTGTGTGTGGTAAATATAATGTGTTATATTATAAATATAATGTCACTGATAAAATGTAAGGTTTCACTGGCTTTTGCAATCCCATCTAATAGCAATCCACATCAGCTGACTCAGGAGAGCGATGTCTGCAAACACACACACTCACAAACACTCTCTCTCTTTTCCCAGGTTGAGAGGCTGTGTGTTGGACATGATTGGCTCTTACAGAAACTTGCCTTTGTCTGAGTGGCTGGTGGATCTTGTGTCTGATGAAGACACACATACACTCACCTGGTTGCTCATGGGAACACTCATAGTGTTGCACAGCTCCAAACAATGTCTGTTTGTTTCTCTTCTGATCTGGTTACCCAAGGTAACAATGACATGAAATTTTTATGAATGATATGTTTTTCTTTTGCTTCTTCTAGTAGCCACGGTTCACCACCACTGATGAGTAAACAATAGGACAGTCAGTCGATTAAAATATTGAATTGAATGAATTAAAATATGCTGACCAAGATATCGGTTAAGACATTTAAAGACATTACTGTGGAAGACGAAAGCATTGAATTGATACAGGCCGAATTCATACAGGATGATGCACTTTATTTTTCAATTGGAGCATTTTTTTAGTGTCTTACTCCATGAGTGTCACTTTTTTATATACTGTCAGTGGTGGACAGTAACGGAGTAGTTTTACTTCGTTACTGTACTTAACATTACAACACTTGCTCACCAATGGATCCTCTGCAGTCTAAACAGTTGATAAAAACATCACAACAATCCACAATACTACAGTCAATCAATTATGAGTAAGTGCAAAAACTATGTTTTTTTTAAGAAACAAATTCCACCATTAACATTTAACTTTAAACTGTTGCTTCCGGATAAAATACAAGTCCTCTATCCATAAGCTTGCTCTAGTGAAAAAGACATCTCAGGAGAGAAATCTGCGCAGATCAAGCACTGTTTACAAGTGAAAACAGTACAAAACAGTTCTACACAAATATGTATTATATTAGCATATATATGTATGTATTATATTATTAAAATGACAACAGGGGATGGACATTTTCAATGGAGGAAGTGATATTATCTATTATAGGCGCTTTATGTATGTATTATAGACTATTTTAGCCAGAAGCGACAGTTTAAAGTTAAAATGCCTTACTGATTAATTTGTTTATCGCTTATGCATTGTTCGATTGGGGTGTACACTCATGCTGTTTGGAGACCCCGAGGCAACAAAATGTCATAAAACATTTATTTATTTTTTTAATAATAATTTGACTAAATGTATTAATATTTTTACTCTACATTTGTGCAGTTTTGGGAGGATTTATGGTATTATTTAAATATATAGAAATATATATTTCTCCCGAAAAACAGCAGGTCTGAATGAGACGTACTCTCTGACAGCAGGTGGCGCCTATGAACAGGGTTGCCAGGTTTTCGCAATAAAACTAGTCCAATCGCGTTTCGAGGGGGTTCCCCTGTAAAAAGCGCATTCGGGGGGTAAAATACACGTTTTTCGGCGGGGATCTTCCAGTAAAATTCGCATTTCAAGGGCTAAATTTGTACTTATTTTACTGTTTTTTTTTCGGGATCTACTGGGACAGTGATAAAGATCTACCAGTCGATCGCGATCGATGGGTTGGCGACCACTGACGTAGTGTGTCGCCTGGAATTTTTTCCCAAACTTTCTAGTTGCCACATTACAATAAAACATGTTGTGTTTGGATCAAATATAAGTGGCCAGATTAATCAAGGCCTAAACATAATGATAATAATGGACGTGATTTAACAGGAGCACATGCATAAGGTGTCGGGCTTCTGTCACTTCGGTCTAGTGTAATTCATGGTTGTGACAGAGCCCTGACACTCCCGTCATGTCATTGTTTTCATGTGAGCGTGCGGCTTCGAGAGTGCACGGTCTCGTAGACGGAGGGTTAGGAGGAAGAATGGGTCCGCCTCACTACCCCTAGAGGTGGCTGAAGAGGCTGTAGCGCCCCTAGTGGCGGCCGACGAGGCTGCAGCACCCCCAGCGGTGCCTGATGAGGTTGCAGTGCCCGCAGTGGTGGCGGAAGAGGCGGAATTCATCACTCTTCAAACCCGGGATCAAACGTGAACGCGACTCCAACACCTCCAAACCATCAATGTTTTCATCTGAGACTGCATCCAGATGCTCGTTCAGCAGCCAAGGCAATGCAAGTATTGTATATTTAACTAAACAAAACAGAGGTTTAGTAGCTGTAGACCCCGTTCTAAAACAGTGGTTTCACTCATTTTCCATAACTCCATTCTCTGGTTTCTCTAATGGTTTCATTCATCCACTTCCAACCTCCCCATGAATGAGTGATTGTATGTTTGTTTAGTTTAGTTATGTGTTAGTTATGTTTAGTTAATAAAACTTTTGCGCACAAATTACATGAGTTTCTGGTTCTGTCACCGCTTGTGAATAGCGTCCCTTTTACAATCCGATCTATAGCTACATGCTCTAATAATAATAAGAATAATAATTCCTTACATTTATATAGCGCTTATCTGGGCACTCAAAGCACTTTACATAGAAGGGGGGAATCTCCTCAACCACCACCAGTGTGCAGCATCCACCTGGATGATGTGACGGCAGCCATATTGCGCCAGAACGCCCACCACACACCAGCTTATTGGTGGAGAGAAGACAGAGTGATGAAGCCAATCAGCAGATATGGGGATGGCTAGGAGGCCATGATGGTCAGAGGCCAATGGGCGAATTGCATTAATACTGTAAGAAAGTTATTTTCTGTGGCCACAAAAATGTCCTTAGATTTGATATAAAATTATACTGAATGTTTGCTGGACGAACAGATTACTTGATTGTAATATTAATTCTGCTACAGTACACTGGCAGCTGAGGTAAATAATTGTAATTAATTATAGTTAATTGTAATTATTTATATACATTTCCCTTTTGAGTTAATTTGCTATATATGTATGTATGTATGTGTGTGTGTAGTTCTTGCAAAATAATTTTGGCAGCTGTGGTTGCCAGAATAATTTTGTAAATACAGAAAAACTGTAAACACATTTACAGAACGAACTGTAAATTTTACAGTATAAACCTGTAATTTACAAACAAGAACATTTGAATGTAAACCAGTAAATTCAACAACGCACACTGCTACTAAAATCTGTTTTGCACCTTTAACATATACTGACAACCACCATAATAATACAGGTGGTAAAAGAGACAGCAATATGAAGAATCAGTTCATCACAAGTAGCTTTTCCACAAACTGAAGTATACTAATATACAGAACTGAGTCTGTCACACTTAGCCTATGGCACAGAGCGAGGAACAAGTAATGGGAGGAGAACAGGAGTACACGAACAATAGTCTTTTAATCCAAACATCCAAGGAATTACAGGGGGCAGACAGGAGCACAGGAAACACCAGGGTTGACATATAATCTCAGACAAGGACAGACAACACAGACTCGAACTTAAATGCAAGGGATAATTAACAAAACACAGGTGTACTGAATGACTAATTAACTGGGAAGCGGAACACATGGGGAAGAAACTGGGTCACAGAGCACAACAAACAGTCCAGGGGCGTGACAGAGTCATTCATGCAAATACATAACATTGTCATGGTAACACACATGACACTTAAATAATGCAATAAATATTCATTAAACAACAGAAGATGTAACATAAAACCCAAATGGACATAACTGATAATAAAAACTATTAAGAAACATGATTATTTAAACAAAATACTTTCAAATGTGGAGTGTCACGCAATGAATTCTGGGAATATCAGTTTACAGTTTTTGACTAAATTATACACTGATTTGTTCTTTTTTACTTCTAAAAACTGTACAATTAACAGCAATTACTGTAAAGTTACATGAAATGTCTGGTTAGATCTTTTACAGTTTTCCCCCGTATATAGTACTGGAGTATATAGTATAGTACCTATTAACATTTTTTTGTTTTTACAATGTTACAGTTGTTTTACATTACACTCATTTTCAGTGTACTTTTAGGAACTGATAACAGATTAAGTGGAAAAAGTCTGAAAATCTATAAACTATATCAGTAAATCTGATTATCTCAACAGCAAACCAACCAACCAACCAACCTCAAACCAATCAAGAGGATATTAGAAATAGATCCTTACCTTAACTAGCCAACTAACCGGCAGAATATCAGGAACACACCTCCTACTTTAACCAGTCACCCATCGTAAGCAAACAACAATGGGATTTTTGAGGAGGTGTTTATATGAAAGGAAGAGAAATATGTTTGCAGTGCTTCTCTATGGCCAAATACTTCCAGAGCATTCTGCAACAGATAGGTATAGAGAATTAGATCTTCTTTTCTAAACTAGATTTTATCTAAAGAATTTGAAGTGAGATTCTGGTCGAATCTGAATCTGATGTCCATAAATGAACTGTAGCTTTGTTTGAGCTGTAAAAAACAAACAAAAACATTGTACAAAGTGTGTATCTAATCTAAGCCTTTAAAAAATATAATAATTTGATATATATTACTGAGAATCTTGGTCCATATTATTTGATTGAATATATCATCAACATTTATGTCAGAAACTGACAGTGCTCGACAATAAGGAATGATAATCAAAAGACATAGGCTATATTTTACAAGGGTCATGTTCCTACAAGTACTTCTGATTAATGGACCTCACCCATATTTTATATGTGTTTATTTAAAGTTATGATGTCAACATTGTTCAAAACTATGCCCTTGAAGAGAGAAGGGACACTCCTTGTCCTTATCAACTGTTATATAGCTACATACAATAGACCATTTTCACACTTCCGCATTCGAAAAACAGAAGCTTCGAATAGTTGTGTAAAATAACTTCCGCTGTAACCTGTATGAATGGCAATGCCCATAGCATGGGATTGTTGTGATTTACTGATGCACAATTCATCACAGATGTTTCATCAAAACATAGGCCTATTTATAATCATTAATCGGGTATGATGGGGAAAAATTTTTTTATGTTATTCCAACGCATATTTCATGATTTAAACGGGAGGGCACAAGCCATACTGATTAAAGGGCTTGAAATTGAAAATTACCCCATGATTTACTCACTCTTAAGTCATCCTAGGTGTATATGACATTCTTCTTTCAGACAAATAAAATCTGAGTTATTTTAAATAATGTCCAGGCTAATCCATGCTTTATAATGGGAGTGGATGGTAGCTCAAAATTTGAAGTCCAAAAAATTGCACCCATCCATTATAAAAGAAGTCCACACAGCTCCAGGGGGTTAATAAAGGCCTTCTGAAGGGAAGCGATGCATTTGTGTAAGAAAAACATCCATATTTACAACTTTATGAATATTAATCTCTAGCTTCCACTAACTGTCGTACGCGCATCCACGAGAAAGTTGCGTCCAGCGGATGATGTAGGACATAGGCAAACACGGTGACGAATGTGGAAATGAACGTGGATTTGTAAAGAAAAAAATGTCGGAGGATTTCGATATAAGCCAAGAGGACACAGGTTTTCATTTGCTGTAAATAAATAATTTTTCTCGCAAGACTAGCATATTCTCACAAGAGCTTATGCTACGCCTATGTCATCCGTTGGATGCCACTCTCTCGTGAACGCGCATACGACAGTTAGCGGAAGCTAGAAATGATGGTTGCGTCTCATTCAGCTCCCTAGTTCAGTAGTCAGGGCACTGATCAGGGAGTCAGACATTTTAAGGGCTGACTCAATCGCGAAATCCTTCCAGTGCCTGTTCACATTTCTAAAGCGCGAAATATAAACCACATGAGCCAACTCGATAAATTGACCCTGTGTTCCATTCGGAAGGCCTCATCCCTACGCCCTAATCCTTTCAAAGGGTTTACCCTCCGGTGTGAGAGCTTCGAAGGGATGAAGGGTGTAGGAGTCCAAAAAACTATTTTTTTGGAACGCACTTCTGCGTCATCTTAACGAGACGATCAAGGAGGCGCCTTCATCGCACATTTTGTACGCTGCGGTTGACCCCACGTTTTACGTTAAATATAATGTATATTTGTATATGTAATGTAATGTAATATGTATTTGTAATGTATATTGTGTGAATGACATTTGAATGGACTGATAAAGGTAGCTGTAAAGTATTTTTGTTGAAGTACAATGTCGTTTTGACCATAATAATGTACCAAATCTAACTCGTATAAATATTACAGTAGTATAGAAAAATACAATGCATACATTTATCGGTGAAGTTGAACTCTGTGACGCCAAACAACTTCCCTGTGCAAAGGATCATGGGGGCCTGAAGTGTCCATCAGTTGTACCCTTCGTTCCGAAGGCCCCTTTGAAGTGGCCAGTTTTGAGCACTTCGGTTTGGAACGACCCTTCAATATGGCGGCCATGACTGTTTTCACTCCGAAGTGCCCTTCGGAGGGCGATATATCCCGTTTGGAACGCACCACTATACTTGAGTTTTGAGCATTTCGGTTTGGAACAACCCTTCAATATGGCGGCCATGACTGTTTTCACTCTGAAGTGCCCTTCGGAGGGCGATATATCCCGTTTGGAACGCACTGCTATACTTGAGTTTTGAGCACTTCGGTTTGGAACAACCCTTCAATATGGCGGCCATGACTGTTTTCACTCCGAAGTGCCCTTTGGAGGGCGATACACTATACTTGAGTTTTGAGCATTTCGGTTTGGAACAACCCTTCAATATGGCGGCCATGACTGTTTTCACTCCGAAGTGCCCTTCGGAGGGCGATATATCCCGTTTGAAATGCACCGATAATGACACGCGATAGAAGATTTGAAAAGACAACCTGTTTTTTTAGTATATTTCAACATAAACACACATCGCTAGACAGGTAATGAACACATCTAGTTAACATTTATAATTAATATTTGGCTGAAATGTAGTAAGAACATGTAAAAGAACAATATGTCTAAAGAGAATAAAAAATAATATCAAAAAGAGTTTGGTCTTGCCTGTTGTTGATTAATACCAGCGTTGACGTTCTACAATGTTGTCCATTGGCATTGTATGTAGTCATGTCACCGGAAATTGAGTAATCACTGTCCCAATGTGCAGTGATCCAGGGAAATTACCTGTGACCGAATTTGTGTACACGATATACTGATTCATGAGCTCGGAAGCTAGGGAGCTGATTGAGACGCACCCTAAGATTTATAAAGTTGTAAATATGGATATTTTTCTTTCACAAACGCATCGCTTCCCTTCAGAAGGCCTTTATTAACCCCCTGGAGCTGTGTGGACTTCTTTTAAAATGGATGGGTGCAATTTTTTGGACTTCAAATTTTGGGCTACTATCCACTCCCATTATAAAGCATGGATTAGCCTGGACATTATTTAATATAACTCCGATTGTATTCGTCTGAAAGAAGAATGTCATATACACCTAGGATGGCTTGAGGGTGAGTAAATCATAGGGTAATTTTCATTTTTGGGTGAACTATCCCTTGAAGCCAGACAAGCTTTTTTATTAAAGAAACTACAATTAAAGACTACAAATTAAACAATAATAATGTTAGCATTGCTTTCAAGCACTTACTTTACTTTGCGATACAATCACCACGTATTATATACAATTGGGGCTGTTCAAATAAATTTATATTTTTCAGCCTAGAGTCGATTATTCAAAAATAACTGGTTTTACCATCTTAAACATGTCATATCCTCTGGGTTTGAGCGCAGTGACTGGATAGCATTATACTGTCGACAAGATTGGAGATTAATCATAATACACATGGTGCAATAATAAAAAATAATAACATTAAAAATTTAATTAAAATGGTGTATATATTCCAAGTTTTCCTCCAGCAGTAATGTGAGCAGCTGCAGGCAGATTCTCATTTATCTCATACTGAAAAAAAACAAAAAACAGCTAAAACCAGCCTAAGATGGTTGGCTGGTCTTAGCTGGTTTAAGATGAAAGTAGCTGGTTTAGTTGGTTTCTCGCCCTGGCTAGGCTGGTCAGACTGGTCTCCCAGCCTGACCAGCTAAAGAAGTGGTCAAATCCCCTCTAAAACCAGCCTGCTGACCTGCTCTGACCAGGCTGGATGACCAGCTAAAACCAGATAACCTGTGAAAAAGGCCTATTACACTGTATCACAGCCCTACTGTTTTTGACCCCACTTTATTCACTCGGCAAACATCTTCCCTTCCACAAACACAGTCGAGTGTGTCTGTATTTGCGAACACCTGAGATGACTGACCTGTTCAATATCAACCTGTCCTGTGGCCACACATGCATGCACCCACATAAACAAGACTGCATTCCTCAAACTCACATCCCGCTCAGCCCCGCTGCTCCCCTCACGGAGGGTGTGTCCACACGGAAGTTTCAGTAATGGAAGAGCAGGTTTTTCAAGTCTCCAGTGGACATTGAAAAGACGCGCCCGTGGCTCCGTTAGTCCACTCATTCCTAGAGGATAGCGGGAGCGTGACCATGGCAGCAGCCACGCAGCAGATGTCGAGTCTGCCCAGCGGACTCCGGATCTGTACCACCGTACCGGACATCCTCTACCTGCCCGAGCTGGTGCGTGAACGGAAAATTTAATGCGCAAAAATGACCATGATTTAACATAGTTTTATTCGGATTTTGTAAAGATTATTTGGGACCACTTAAACGGACGCCTTCAGAATATGTGTCATTTTCTTAACTTCCATATTTTTTCTACCTTTTTAATTATTGGTCATTTTTTATATTTATATTTAAATCTAAAATATTAATATTAAATATACGGCAGTTTTTTTTTTTTTGGTATTACTATGTTAGCGTTTGAAGAAAAAATGGAAATTACAGAAAAGCGAAACAGGTGAAAATAACAAAACTTCACCTTTTTTCACCTTCACGGCTTCTTTAAACTGTATTGACAAAAAATGTAAACATAGGCTACTGTTATTTTACTGAAATAGTTCGGTTTTTGGAGTAAATATTTTTACAGTTCCAGGGCAAATTTGATAAACTACATTATATGTTTTCAAAACGTACATGCATTGGTGGTTACTCCTCATTTATTTATATTAGGCTAAATAGGTGAGTGGAACGGTTGGAGAGAAAAGGGGTATAATGCTTTACTCAATATTTTGAATTATTTTAATTTATTATAAATAAAGTAAGGAATAATTGACGACGGGCCGTTGAATTACGCGGAGTGGCCGTTACACCTCGGGTGTGCATTATTTTTCTAATAATTCAATGGCCCGGAGTCAATTATTCCGCTTATACTACGGTTACCACACCTCAAGACATCAGATGATATATTTAAAGGGATTCGTCCGATTTTTGTACTTAAATCGCTATTGTGAGTAGGAATATTTATTCCGCATCTCATACAACGCCTCTTTTGCTAGTTCCAAAACGTAATTTTAAAGCTGGTAATGGAGGCTTGAGCCGTTGATAGCATTCGAATGCAGTTATTAATGAAGTTATTAGAAAGAGAGCGAGAGAGACAGAGACACACAGAGAAAGAGAAAGAAAACGAGAGAGAGAGAGTTTGTGTGAATTAGGCTACCTCTGCGCGTCCCTCAACAGTGTTCTGCAGCAGCGTCTCTAAACAGCGCTGTTATTACCTCGCTAGTGAGAAATGTCATGTGTAGCCTTTAAGTTGCTACACTATATAGGCTAACCGATAAAATCGTCATGGCAGCGCTGACAACACCTTTTTGTGCAAACTGCATGACCGTAGTGTGCGTGTGCGAGCACGTGTGATTGCAGTAATTCCTGTGTGCTGTATAGGTACTGTATGCTAATTTCCGTTATTACAGTTAACTATGCGAAGTGATATGGAACTGTAATGCGGTCAAGAGAGCTGCCTGGAACTACGTT
>NW_015540946.1:463365-506726 GCF_001515605.1 Sinocyclocheilus anshuiensis
GGTGTGCATTATTTTTCTAATAATTCAATGGCCCGGAGTCAATTATTCCGCTTATACTACGGTTACCACACCTCAAGACATCAGATGATATATTTAAAGGGATTCGTCCGATTTTTGTACTTAAATCGCTATTGTGAGTAGGAATATTTATTCCGCATCTCATACAACGCCTCTTTTGCTAGTTCCAAAACGTAATTTTAAAGCTGGTAATGGAGGCTTGAGCCGTTGATAGCATTCGAATGCAGTTATTAATGAAGTTATTAGAAAGAGAGCGAGAGAGACAGAGACACACAGAGAAAGAGAAAGAAAACGAGAGAGAGAGAGTTTGTGTTAATTAGGCTACCTCTGCGCGTCCCTCAACAGTGTTCTGCAGCAGCGTCTCTAAACAGCGCTGTTATTACCTCGCTAGTGAGAAATGTCATATGTAGCCTTTAAGTTGCTACACTATATAGGCTAACTGATAAAATCGTCAAAGGCAGCGCTGACTGTAGTGTGTGTGTGCGAGCACGTGTGATTGCAGTAATTCCTGAGTGCTGTATAGGTACTGTATGCTAATTTCCGTTATTACAGTAACTGCGAAGTGATATGGAGCTGTAATGCGGTCAAGAGAGCTGCCTGGAACTACGTTCGCCGTGCGTTGCCCTGAAAATAATTGCACACCTCAGAACGTTCGTCAGCCAATAAGATTCAAGCATTCAACGGCCCCGTAGTATAATTTTATTTACTTATTTATCGTTTGTTTGTTTGTAACGAACTGCTGCTTTAGTCTCAGTCCAGCACCTCCAACACAGTAGCATTTGACACCGAGGTTAATGAGAGGCACACTATACAGTTCACCTACAGAACCCATACGCTTGAATTAACCTGTAAGAATGGATCAAAGAATGGTGTTTGAAAGAAAGAGTTTGTTTTGTGGTTCTGGTTCTTGTCTGATCTCAGTATAGGAGCTTTGAAGGGCATGAATGTGAGCTCAGGTCATGTATCAGTAGATCAAATGAAAGGCGAGAGTCGGTGTGCGTTTGGAAGATTAGTGGAACAGACAGAGACCAGAAACGGTGTGTGCGTCTGCGTGCTTTTTCATCAACTCTTCTCACTGTCTCTGTTCTTGTTGGCCATTTAGACTTAATATACTTGATAAACATGTATGCGATAAAATGGCTCTATAAAAACACCTTGTCTTTTTTTCTATTGGGAAAATTGAGCGTAGCTGTTCACACTATTGTGAAACGTTTTTTGTATTAAACAATTTATTTTCCGGCTTATGTACTTGTGGCTAATGAAATATCGTGACCTTTAAATGACTTAGTGCCCGCTTGTGTGTATTTGATTCTTGTAGTGAGAGTAAATTAATCCATGGGTGTGTAAGAGAGAGAAATGCATGAATAATGCGTTATCGTAAGAGGAGTGATGTCGCATCGGTTGTTGTTTAGGTTTGTGTCTGTGTTCAGAATATAGTTGATAATGCACAGACAGCATTTACTTATTTATTTAATTATGCACAGTCAGATTTATAGATAGATAGATAGATAGACATACATACATACATACATACATACAGACATACAGACAGACAGACAGATAGATAGATAGATAGATAGATAGATAGATAGGTAGATAGATAGATAGATAGATAAAAAAAGATAAGCCAACTTGATCGATAATAATTAATTGATTGATAAATTGAAAGTCGAAATTATTTTATAATCTTATAATACATTATTTTAAATCTTCCGCTAAGGAGGGAAAAAACATCAGGATAGCAACAAAACAAACAGTGCCACAATATAATATTAAAGCTGAGTCATGACCAACACTGCCCAATCAGAACCCAGCATTCCAGAACGTTGTATAATAAATTAGCTACCTATATTTTTGTTTGTGGTATCGCTGCTTGCAGCTATATTTTAGTGTGTTTTGTATTGTTGAGGAGTCGTGTGTGTGTACAATACATTTCATGTTATGTTTACCTCTGTGTCTGGTCAACTGTAATTTCTTGGGGTTTGTATTGTTGTGTACAGACACGTTAGTAGTGAGTTTATCATTAAAAGGTGTGTTAATTAGAATGAACGGTTAAACGGCTAATTATCTAAATTCAAATGTCTGGTCTGGTTGTGGTTGGTTGCACCATGTATGTGCACAAATTACCACACTGAATTTGCATTTGTGTGTTTGTTTGTCCCACAGGTGTTTGGAGGGCTAGTATGGATCCTAGTAGCGTCTACACATGTGACAACGCCAAACCCTCAAGGATGGGTGATGTTTGTATCAGTCTTCTGCTTTGTGATGACCTTCCTCTGGCTCATCATCTTCGCCTGTGGAGGACACAAAAACAGCAGCGCCTGGGCTACAGCGGTGAGCGGAGTAGACATCCCCCCTAAAATAAATCAGATAGGCCTATAATATATAAAATATTTGACTAAAACTAAATGCCATTTTAGTCAAAAGACTACTACTAAAGCTAAATCAAGATTTGCTGTCAAAATTACCACTGATACATAATATATTATAATATGCCTATAATATAGGCTAATATATCAACTGTGAGATTATACGCCTCATCACGTGGTAGTAAATGTCTGGTGTGTGTGAGTGGGTAATATATACATATTTAATGGACTAGCTTTGATGATGTCTTCTGTGTACAGGACTTTATTTATCACCTGATTGCTGTTATATTCTATCTGAGCGCATCAGTGACCCTGGCCATTGTGACTATCGGCATGAATACATTCAGTATAGCAGCACCATATGACAAGTACTATAAAATCGACATCGCAGCTGTGGTAAGCACAAATTACAGACTTGGTGTCTGTTGATACTGATTACTGAATTATTTTTTATGCTAATTTCTCCTATTTGTATATTTAGTTAGCTTTGCCATATTCTAATGCTCACTTAAAGGTAATTTAAAAAAGACTTAGATTTATAATATTCTTAAGCAAATCTAAAAATGAATTTCCATTTTTGAACATTTTGAAAGCCGTTTGAAGTTCAAATGTTTGGCTGAATTTTTACCCTCTCTCCTTCAGGTGTTCTCGTATGTTGCCACATTACTCTACTTCATCCATTGCATCCTTTCTGCTGTGCGGTGGAAATCCTTCTAATCAAATAATCTCAGCAAAAAGAAATCAGTTTGACACAAATTCTTTAATAAACTGAAAATAAACACTGGAAAACCACTGGGGCTGAAAGATGAAATCTCAGGGGTCAGTCCTTAGTGCCCTCTACACAGAATCACAAACCACAGCAATCATGATGGAATAAACCTGCTTATTCTTTTCATATTAGATTATTCTAACCTCATTACTTTTCTAATGATGATGCATTCTTATATTTGGGCGAAGGGAAACTTTTTTGAAATGCTATCTGTACTAGTACAATGACACGTGGATAAAGAAACAATGTGGGTTTTGTATACTTCTTGTACCTTTGTAACAGATAAATAAAATTTTGCATATTTAGCTAATACGCACTATGAACAACATAATATTTTAATGAAAGAATATGAACTGGACAGAATTCCCTGTGTAAGTAATTCCTGAGTTATGTATGGGCTGTATAAATATGACTACATAAATATGCTACGTATGACTACATGCATTTTCAAACAGGCAAATAAACACATTTAAAATAAATAATAATAATAATAATAAAAATATCCCTAATTTGACCAAATATGGATTTTACTCCAAAAACAAAACAGTGAGTCTGTACATTGGTGTTTTCAACCATATTTTGTATATTCAAATGAACTGACCAAATAAGCCAAACCTATTCTCTAAAATGCATCATACCTACACAACTTTTTTTTTTAAATGTATCATTTATTTAATGTATCAGCTAACTCAATTGTAAATCTGTGCACGAAACAGTTACATATAAAACACTGATATACTAGGCTGTATAAAATGTCGTTCATACAATGAGTTTTTGCATTCCACTGTGCTGCTTTCCCATTGTTTTTCTATTAAACATGAGCTAGATTGACACGTTTGACCACTATGCTTGTGACAATGCAGCTTTTCATCAACTTTTAAAAAACCCATCTCTACACTTGCATTTTATCATTGCCGTAATCCAGTCATTACAACAGGAAACCATGCTATTTTTTGTGAGGGTGAAAGTGTTTGCCACAGATTTTGCTCATGTTCAAGTTTGTCACGTGAATTTGCCACACTGACCAAAAGAAAACTGCAGGGTTTGAAAGTGATTTCTGTGAGAGCTGTGCTTCATACATCGCTACACAAATGATAATAAACAGCAAACCCTTTTGGTCGCAACATCTCGCTGAAATTACACTACTGTGACCGCAACTTTACTCAAAACATGAGCAAGATTAATGAGTTGACACTGAAAGTGGGTTTATTGTAGATTTATTGGTGTGCTTCCAGTTAAGTTATGTGCAGGTACGTGAGAACAAAGTCTTCAAACATTCACTTCCATGCTAATCTTTCATGGGCTCATGACATATAAACACTCATTTGTGGGGGTATATAGCACTTCAGGACCTTTAGTTTAACAGCATGGTTGCAATCCAAGCACGTGCTTCAATGCTCTCCCCAGAAACGGTTCTGCACTAGACAGTCAGCCTGCAGTACGGATTGGCTGGACATTATCATTCAGTTCACCAGATGGTCCTTTTAACCCCTGCCCACACTGATCTCTTAACGCCTTGTGAGGCCTTCACGTCAGCCCAGTGCAGACGTGTGTTGGGCACATCGTCCTCTACTTCAGGTTCCTTACGGGCACCGAGCTGCGGTCGTGCCACCACGATGGGCAGAGCGCCTTGTTCTGCCCTGAACTCCACCACATTCAGCTGCTTTATATCAGATAGATTCTGATGAGTCTCCTGTAGTAGGACCGGGGAGAGGAAGTCAGTTATAAACCTGAAAAATACACTGACACAGTTTAGAGCAGGGGCTGGGCAACTTCGGTCCTGGAGTGCCACTGTCCTGCAGAGTTTAGCTTCAACCCTAATTAAACACACCTGCCTGTAGCGTTCTAGTGATCTTGAAGACATTGATTAGCTTGTTCAGGTGTTTTTGATTAGGGTTGCAGCCATGGTTTAGAGGGTCCTTAGTTTACTGTGACCATACATACTTAAAGGAATAGTTCACCCAAAAATGAAAATTGACTCTCCCTCAGGCCATCCAAGATGTAGATGAGTTTGTTGGGAACAGATTTTGAGAAATTTAACATTACATCACTTGCTCACCAATGGATCCTCTGCAATGAATGTTGCCATCAGAATGAGAGTCCAAACAGCTGATAAAAACATCACAATACTCCACACGACTGATCTTTGCATATTTCTTTTTCGATTCAGACGAGCAATGGTTTGAAGCTAAAAACATCTTAATGGATTTATTACTAACATGCAGCTTTTTGCTTGATGTTGTTGTGTGGATTACTTGTGGATTATTATGATCTTTTTATCAGCTGTTTGGACTCGTTTTGAACCATTAGTTTTATTCATATGAACCGACTCCCTAAAATACATCAGACCTCTCAATGCTACTTTTGCAATTGATTAAAATGTCAGCAATGTGTACAAAACAATGTTTTATATATAAAGTAGTGAAGTATTATATAAGGTGTACTATATAATTGGTGAGCAAGGGATGTAACACTACATTTCTCCAAATTGAATTGAATGTCTTTATTGTCATTGTACAAGTACAACGAAATTGAAATGCAAACCTCTGGGTGCATAATCTAACAATATAAATAAATCTAATAAATAGTAAACCGGTAACAGGATCAAAAACACCATTATAAACATAAGACGTCTCGCGTTCAACAGTCAGTTACACGACTCATATTCAACATCGCACATGATGTTCAGTTAAGTTATTGCAGTATTCGAAACAGATGGATTAAGCATAGAAACTGTTCATCTCAAATTCGACAGAATTGTACAACTCATTAAACATTGTACATGATACTCATCTTAAATCTGTTCAGATGAAGAAACAAACTCATATACATCTTGGATGGCCTGAGGGTGAGTACATTTTTATTTTTGGGTGAACTATCCCTTTAAGCTCCTAGTGAACAGTAGATTATTCTTTAGTGAGGCCAAACAATGAGGACTCAGCAACTGGAATGATATGGATTTAGCCTTTACATTTGTTCCTTTATGAAGTTCCTGGATGTTTACTGGTCTTGGGACAACATTCTCAAGAATCATCAATCTGATTTTAGTATCAGTTAGGGATGAAGTAGGGGGTTGAACAACACTGTTATCTACCCATAATATCCTTCTGACATTATAGGTAATAAATGGCTGGGGTTAGGGGTAGGGCAGGTACTTACAAGTATTTAAGCAAATAATGATCAAAGAAAGGGTTAAGACTTTTCAGTTGTTGTTTGATTAATATTAACAACATATAAACATTAGTTAAGACTATGTTTGACAGAAATGTGGTTTTAGGACTAATGGAAGATGCTGATTCTGAAACACATTATACTTGGAAAAATCATGGTTACTATATCAAACAGGCCACTGAGACATGTACAAAGACTGATCTTATTGGCTATTGTACTGATGTAATCTCTCACCTGATTGGCCAGGCCGTGGAAGAGAGCCCTGGTGATGTTGAGGAGGTTAACTGAACCATCTACTTTTGCATACATATCCTCTATCCCAATCAGTTTACAGAGAGTGATTACTGCCCGATGACAACGCAGACCATAACCTGACAGAGAGAGAAAATAATATCAAATATAAGAGAGAGATTGTCTTTTTTTTGTATACAGTTTTTTTTATCAAGTTTTGATTACAATATCTTACACTGTATGTTTTATACATTTTTACTTTGTCATATTCATAAACTTATTTTCGTCAGTGGAACACAACACAACATATGTCCCATTCCCATTGACATGTATTTTTTGTCCAAGTCAATGGGAACCAAAACTGTTTGGTTACCAACATTTTTCAAAATATCATCTTTTGTACTTTTCTACTTACACATAAAGAAAGTCATACAGGTGTGGAATGACATGAGGGTGAGTAAATAAAAATGTAAAATGTAAAACATTTTGAGTGAACTATCCCTTTAACAAATGATAATATATAAAAATATGTTACAGATAAACAAAAAAAAAGTTTTGGAATTATGAGCAAACATTTGTCAATAATTATCATCACAATGCCTATTTCATATTGTTTCATGCTGAAATGCAAAAAAATCTCAGCGAATATTTTCATGGGTGAGATTAACAATGGAGAAAAGAAGGTAAAAGAATAGATGTCCAGGGTAAGTGTGATCGCATGGCTGTGTTCAAGAACAATATTAAACACACATTACACAACAATGTGAGTCTAAAGATAGGAAAGGTGGAAGATCATGGTTCCCAGAGTTTCAGGTCCAATCATAACAGCTCCTGCCAGGCTTCATTATCCAGGTTTCAGCGGTGAGTCGTGGACTCTGAGAATTTGAGTCACATCAGAGCTCAGAACTCAATTACCATCAGCCCCATCTCAAATCTGAACATCATGATTTCAACTCTGATGTCAGGAATGAAATAAACCCATTGTGGCTCAATGGATGTGAAAGAAAATCTAATACTATATGTGGGAACTGTTCTGGATATCAAGAAGACATTTGCTTGACTGTTTGAAATGATGAAGAGTTTAATTGGCATTTCTGCACTGTCAACTTGCAGTAAGACTTCTGTTGATGTCAAAAGTTATACATGTAGTCGCAAAATTAGAGACCTTCCCCCTCAAAATTCAATCTAAAGTGGGCACAGGGGAGGAGATATATATGCTACTACTAGATCTGAATAGCAAGTACACGGGCCGTAGATGATCTAGAGAAACATGAAACCGAGTTTTGGATCTGGGATATGGTACATGTATGTGCAAACACCCCCCTGCAAATTCTCATTTAAAACAAATCATATTGCAAAACATGTATGACGAGCTCAGTAAAATACTGGGCTCACAGCTCTGTTATCAAGCAAACTGTGATTGTTTATATGCGTGTGTGAGGTCAGGCCACTTACCTTTGTTCTGTTTCTTCATTCTGAGTGTGGTCCTTTTAAACTTAGATTCAATGTCATGATATACTGCACATGAGGATAAAAAAATTATTAATTATAAAGATGAGAAATTAACAAAAAATACGAGGAGGCCGCAAACTCAGTGTCATAAAACACATATAAAACACTTAGATCCTTGCTGAATATAAGTATTTAAAAAAAATCTTACTGACTCCAAACTAGTGTATATAAATGCAATGTAATTTCAGTACATTACATGGGAAACAGGGCTGGGTGATAAAAAGAAAAAATATTTTAGTATATCAAGTTCAATGTATATATCTGAAATCAATTAAAAGCATTTTTTTTTGTAATCAGAGGAATCATCATTTCTTCACATTATTGTAAATTTGATTAAAATGTTTAAAGTAAAATACAGTAAAAAGTGAATAATAATATGAATAACATTGCTTAATTTTATATCACCAGCAAAATCAATGTGAATATATTATGAAATGAAAAAATATCTCCCAGCCCTTAAAGAGAGGCTCTCAAAAATACAAATATCAAAACATTAAAAAACCATATATTATGTAAATGATTAATGTTGTGACACAGTAGAATCCTTCTCTCAAACCACACACAAAAGCACACATATACACATGAGATTTACGATGTCTGTTTGTTATATGATAGTCAGTGATGCACGTGTGTAACACTCGCACATGCACAAAGAGTAGTGTGTGACTCACTGGTATGGTTGTTGTATCTCTCAATGTAGTAGAGATAATGCATGGCTCGGTTTTTTGCCTGTAAAACAAAGCAGCATGTTTAACGTCAAGATGATTTAATTGTAACCTGATCTGGTAGCTCTAACACAAACGTTAGAGGTTCAAGTCTTGTAAGTGTGTGATGTGAACTGAGGAATTATTGAGCTCACAGCCCCGTTCTGTCATTATTGTGCCCTTGAGCGAGTCATTTAACCTCAGGTTTCTTCATGGGGGAATCGTGCCTGCAATTAGAGTCCAGTATGTGACTTTGTGTGCATGTGAATGAGTGTGCATGTGACCGTGGCTTACTTTTCTAAGTGCGGTGTTCTTGTCTGCTGCTTTCCCCAGTGCAAACCCTGCAGAGAAGTGAATAAACCAGCTCATTAACACTGATTATAGCCATTGTATTTTTACTAGCCACATATTAAACTACTGCATTGTTCCATATACTCCAGACTACAGATGTGCAAAACTGCATACTTTCAAAATTAACAACTACTTCAGGCTAGTTTAATAAGGCACATCACATAAGGCTTTCTTCTATTTTGAGTTTAATAAATAAATAAATACTTTTTATTATATGCATTGCTTTGTTATTTTCATATATTGCAAAAAAAAATGTATACAGGACCCAAATCTAGATTAACACATTTAGCCATCAGACAATCATCATTAAAGGTGTATATGCGTCTGTATTTACCTGCTGCTCCATTTCCATTGCCCACAGCGACCAAAGCGCTGATGGATCTTTTCCTGCTCTCTTTGGCCGTGACGTTAAACACACTCTTGACCTGTCAATCAAACAACAAACATCACATATAACTGCCAATATTTACAGGGAATCGATTTCTGTGTGTGTGTGTGTGTGTGTGTGTCTCCTTGAAGCAACCAACAGGAGGCAGTACAACCCTACTGGAAAACGCTAATACACTATTGAAATGCTTCTCAAATACTGCAGTCCTTGTCACACATACACACTCACACTCACTCTCTCCCCTCAGGCTGCAGATGTGTGCGTAATTGCATAGTATAAAGTACTTGTACAGAATAAAAGCATTCTTGCTCCTGCTCCTTACTGCAATCTGTTATGTAATGTTTGCTGTAGGAGTATTATTGATATGATGAGATCTTTGTGCTGAAAGAAAAAGCCACCCACTGGCAAAAACTAAACATGTTCAGAGGAAGTTACAAGAAGGATTTCAGCCTGTTCAAAGAGCTCAAGCACAAAAGTTACATAGCTGATTATGTCCTAAAACAGCAGTCAGCAACCTTTTGAAGTGTCATGTCTTGTTTCATTATAATATTTGTGTGCTGAGACGTACTCGTCTCATTCTGCAGAAGGCCTCGCTTGCGGTAACGTCTCTTATTCTGACAGCAAAAAAGTACATAACTTACAAGTGCCACTGCACACCCCACTAGGCAGTTTTACGTGGTTTATCCACTCTACACGGTTCATTTTGATTGTTTGCTTTTCATACAGTTCATAACTAAATAAATATGGGTGTGTGAGGATAAGGATTACTGCAAGAGGAAGTTCCGCATTCAAATAAATAAATATATAGCTAAATTAAAAATAAAAAACTTTTTCATGCCAACGGTGGCACACATGAATGAGATTGCCAAGGGTGGTCCTAAATCTTCAGTATCATTCAATTTCACCTTTTCAGGTGCACCTTTTCTGTTTATCAGTGATTCTCTACTTCAAACAATTAAATGATAGAGTTCAGTGTCTCTTTAGAAGTACATAACTGAAAAATTACACTACAATTCAAAAGTGTATGGTCAGTATGTTTTCTTAATTTTTTTTAAAGAAGTCTCTTATGCTCACCAAGACTGCATTTATTGATCAAAAACACAGAAAATCGTAGTATTGTGAAAAATCAATACAATTCAATATAACTGTTTTCTATTTTAATACATTTTAAGATGCAATTTATTCCTGTGTTGGAAAAGATGAATTTTTAGCAGTCATTGTTGCAGCATTCAGTGTCACATTAGCCTTTATCAATCACTCTAATATACTGATTTGGTGCTCAAGAAACATTTCTTACTATTATTTATGTTAAACAGTTGTGCTGCTTGCTGATTCTTGTGAAAACTGAGATACTTTCTTTTCAAGATTCTTAGATGAATAGAAAGTTCCAATGAACAGCATTTAAATAGAAGTCTTTTGTAACTATGTAAAAGCCTTTACTGTAAGTTTTGATGAATTTAATGCATCCTTGCTGAAAGTAGATTTTAATTTCTTTAAAAATAAATAAATAATAGTGACCCAAAATGATATGTGTACATTGTTAAGGATAACCATTTTTACCACTTAAGTCGCAAACCCAAGATAGTCTTTGGGAACTTTAACCCATATTTTATGTATATAAACATTGCTCAGTGAGAATAAAAGTCACCCACAACCTCATCTGTATCTCTAGTGACCCCAGGTTGAGAGACTCTGTTGTATGTGCATCCTCTCAAACACACGTGGTTGACTGATCAATACGCTTACAGGAATCACTAGCGATTGTAGCATGTGACTCTCTCTCTAAGATCCACTGCAGTCGTTCCCTCGGTTTCTAAATCACTGAGGTCTAAGTAATGGGACACTGTGTGGTTCAACTGAAAGCACTAAACGAAAATGATGGGGATAAAAAGAAGAACAATGTTTACTTAAAAAGAGAGAGGGAGAGATGGGTGGGGGGACTCCCACCTGCATTCTGTCAGTGTGATGCTGAAACACATGCCATCTGTTCAAGACCGCTTGCACAAGCACACACACACACACACACACACACACACACACACTTCAGTAAAAGCAAAACAATTTTATTCTGAAGGAAAACCAAACAAGTATTTCCAAACAATGACAGAGGTTTGTATAGAAACACATGCACATCTGCTCATTAGCTGTACTTGGTCTGGGTCATGTCATTATTCAATCACTACAACCGTTGACTCAGCCCAAAATTATCATTTAAATTAAATGCAAAAATTCCACCTCTGTATGCTGCTCAGAGATAAAAAATGCATATGAGTGTGTTTATCTTTGCCGATTAGCCATTATTAATTGCATGTACCACAGTGTCACACCAAAGATATAATGTCAGACATATTAGCTAGCCAGAATTATTAAATCTTAAAATCTCCATAGAAATTACAGCAATTTTACTATATTGTTCCAAATATGGGTGTCACGGCACTCATTTTGTATCTCTTAATACCTACTGAAGAGAGGCTAACAACACATAATATGTAAACTACTTTGGTAAGAAACTGTATGTGCAATGGAAAAACAGAGATCTGATTTTAGGGGAAAAAATATGTAAATGATGCATGTTGTAGGTCTGAGCATAAAGTGTAAATTATGTCTAGAAAGTACTTGACCACAGCATAAAATAACCACACAATTTAACTAACTACAGTGTGAAATATGCTACACAATATAACTACAGTATAATATACTGACAATTTAACCGTGACTAATGTAAAATATGAACACAATGTAACCTTGACTAGTGTAAATTATCCCAACACAATGTAACTACAGTGTAAACAAAGTATACCAACAAATTTAACCTGGACTACGGTGTAAAATATTTACAAATGTAAACTTAACTACAGTGTAAAGTAGGGCTACACAAAATAAAACTGAATTCATCATATGGCTTAGTGCAATTATCGAACTGTGCTGCACTTTAATTTGACATAATTTCTGCATATTTCGGAGTCAAGCATGGCACTGTGTTCTTTTACAGCTCAAGATTCAGTGTTTTGTAACTATTACAGAATGAATAATATACTGTAAAGTGTGCCGACAATGTAGTCAAGTTCACAATGTAGTCAATTTTATAGTGTAAAACATGCCTAAAGAATAGTGTGACAACAATATCAAAGTACTAAACTTGACTAGACAATGTAAAGTGTGACTATGTGAAATGGTGTGTAAAATGCAGAAAAGGAGAATAAGATAATTCAACCATTACAAGACATGATAAACTGCAGATGGGAACCTAAAACTGTAAAAGTCTTCCTCTTGCTTTAATCTATCTCCATAACCATTACATCTTTTTATCACTCTCCTCTAACTATCAGCCATATCTCATGCCCTCCTCTGTCTGTCTCGCTCTCTCAGTCTTGTTCATGTATCATCCGCTCTAGAGCACTATGACGCTCTTCCCTCTCTCTTGGCAGACATCATGTGTCCTTGGGAGAAGTTCTTGAGTTTACAAGAAATATTTGGCTTAATTAATGTAGCTTTATAAGTACTTGGGCTCTTTCAGCCTTTACTTGTGCTTTTTCTAGGACACCCAGGAGACAGCGGGAGGGAGGGAGGGAAAGTGCGCCACTTTAAATGCAAGTCTGATAATGTCACCAAGCTTTTCAGAACCTCTTCAAATAAATCTGCATCCACAGAGACGGAGGTCCTGGAGAACCGCAAATACTCTTCATTTCTGTGTAAGCCCTCTAGTGTGTCTTTACTGGGTTATCTCAAGCTCTGGTGTAATGTGAGGACAACATGCCACCATGTGCTTGATCACATGCGATATATAGTTGTCCAGACTCGGGACAGCTTATGTTCGGGACAGCCACCTCCCAATTGAAAGTACCCAATAAATTATAATTTTATATATATTAAGCTTACTAATATTTTAAAAATGATTGTGGGTTTCAATAGAGAATAGAAGGATCTTAGTAAACATCTAAGATTGAATACTTAAATGCTTTTTTAAATGTGTTTTTTGGTTGTGGGACAGCGGTTTGGACCAATTCTGTAGAATGGCCCATATATGTATATAACCGAGTCTGCATTGAAACCCACTCTAAGTCTCCTTTAGTGTGTATGACACACACAGTTCCTGAGCATTCCAAGTCATTTATGAGGTTCATTTCAGTTAAGAGGCTGGTGTCTAAGACAACTACCTGTGTAGGCAGTAGGCAATGAAGCAGCTCACGAGGTTTTGGAGCAGAGCCAATGAGAGTGAAAAGAAAGGAAATCACTTCACCTAAATTATCAGCTTTCCATTTGATTCCTTGCAGCATTCAGTCAGAGAAGACAAAACTTTGGCTGTAAACCGGTCCACTTCTTTGCCAACAAAGCTATATGGAAATGAAAGAATCCGAGGACGAAAGAAAGACAATATGGAAAACGCAGTAAAGTGAAAGAGAGACAAGGACCCGAGGTAAACTGCTGAACTGATTTCCATTCTAAACTCAGCAACATTTCTGCTAAATGAGTCTAGTGGTGCCAGCCAGGGGCTCTATACAGAGATTTGTTTATCAAACGTTCATTGTTGTGTATAATTAGATAATTCTCCAGATACTCCACACTACATGGTAATTTTGTACTGAGCAGATTTTGTGCCCCGACTGCCTCCCATTTAGGAGTTCAAGTGAGTGGTTCAGAAGCTCTGAGATACACGCATGCAATCACACACACAAGGGTGATAGACACACTAAAAAACACACAATTCTAATGGCTATCAATGGAGAAACAAGACAAAGCAGATCAAATTAACCCCTTGTCGCAGGTAGGGGAAAATAATATTAACCAATAATAAGATAATTCACTTTTAACAATCCAATCAAATCTTAATGAATAAAAAAAAAATTCATATAGAATATGGACATTCAATCATAAATTCAACACATTATGGAATTTGTTTTTAATGCAATTTCATGTTAGTAGGACCCATGGTTCTGCTCGTACTCACCTCTATCACACGTGAGTCAAAATCTTCATAAGTTTCTGAAAGGACAAAAAAGGACAAAGCAAAGTCACAACTGTTTATAAATGAACACCAAAGATCATTAGCACAGGTTGAGATTGCTGAAAAAGGCTCACACAGCCTATTTGTTTTTGATCAGGGACAGCAAGCGTGTTAAATGAGATTACGTGAGTGGTCTGTTATGACCTCTAACCCCAGGGCTGTGCTGTTGCTGCAGTAACTCATTACAGGTGTTTCATTTTGCCTGCGAGAGACAAGCATATTTCCTCGATTTAAAGGAGGAGGTGTTGCTGTGGTGACTCAGGGGTGAGAAGTTGTTGGAGCAGATCTAGACATGATTTAGACTCCAGGCCTCACCGTTGCTGGGCAATCCATCACCACGACTACCAGAGATTGCACCCACGTCCCTTTGGCCAATGAGACGACGGGAAATCTATTCCCACTGTAAGATGGTGAGCGGCAGAACAGAGATGAACAGCAGTGTAAATTGCAAGGAGATTGCACTTTCTGCATCTCGTTTCGCTGTGTCTGAGTGTGTGTGTGTGTGTGTTGAAGCAATCGAAGCGTGTAGATGCAGGTGTTGTGCAATACATCCTATTATGATCAAAGACCATGTTTCATCAAACTATTTGACTATTTCAGCTACATCCATTATAAATTAACTATACAGCCATGCATCTCCTTAACCACGCATTTTCAGTAGAACGGGACAAATCAAAGAGCTGTCCCACACACACACCTCCGTTGGGCCCCGTATCAGGCGGACCCAGACTGATCCCACCCCAGGAGTAGCCAGTCCAGCCCCTCTCTCTCTTTATCTTAGTCTTCTTGCGTTTGTCCCATTCATCCCTCTGGCGTTCCAGGGCTGCTGTCACCTCCTTCTGCTCTGCCTCTCCCCGTTGTGAGGGTTTCTGGATGGACCCATCCTTGTACACCGGAGTATTCAGACCGGGCCACAGGTAGCCAGCACGACCTAAAGAGCACACAAGAAATCACAAAAGTGAGCGTTATACACATTATTATCGGTTTCTACCTTGTTTCAAGAAAAGCCTCCATGAGGGAGTGTGAGAGAAAAGAAAAATAAATCGATAGATTCCCCCGAGGTCTTTTTAAGTGAAAGTAAATAATGCCACTCAATAACTGTGGCGCTCTGTGAGTGATGTCAGCTTAGGAGAAGGTTAGATTCCAACGCCAGATATAAACCTCTAAACTTGAAGCTGAGCTGTGACTGATATTCATTAACTGGCATAGTGGGTGCAAACACCTCAAGAAATGCTACAGACTAAAATGGACATCTAATAGTTACTGCTGTTTATAGCCGTTTTAATGTAGTGTTGGCCTTCAATCTGTCCAGAGACAACCAGAACTGGTGAGTAATAAAAGTAGTTCTTTTTAAGGCATCGTATGATTAAAAACAAACAAATGGCATTTTTATTAATGTCTGATTTACTATGCAAACATTCACTATATAAGCTCACTCAGTCCAATTTTTAACTTGTATGCTGAAAAACATCATAAAATGCTATATCACCATTTACATGCCCACACATACATATCAAAACGTATACAGTATTCCTGAACTACTACTGGCAATTATCCAATCATAATAGAGATAATTTACATAGAAGTCTTAAGGTAGCAAAAAGTAGCAAAAATAGACAGTTTAACTACTTGGGTTAGAGAATGATATGGTGTTTTTGCTGTTGTTGTTTTGAATGAATGAAATGACTACTTTTATTTAGCAAATACCAAATTGATAAAAAGGCAGTAGACATTTATAATAATACAAAAATGTTCCATTTCAAATAAATACTGTTCTTTTGAACTTTCAATTCATCAAAGAAACCTGAAAATAATGCATCACGGTTTCCACAAAAATATTAAGCAGCTGTTTTTAACTTTAATAATAATAAGAAATTATTCTTGAGCACCAAATGAGCATATTAGAATGATTTCTGAAGGGGTATGTGACACTAAAGACTGGAGTAATGGCTGCTGAAAAGTCACCTTTGTCATCACATGAATAAATTACATTTTAAAATATACTGAAACAGAAAACAGTTATTTTAAATTGCAGTAATATTTAACAAAATCACTGTTTTTACCGTATTTTTCAATCAAATAAAAAAAACCTTGGTGAGAATAAAAGACTTCTTTCAAAAACATTTAAAAATAAATTAAATCGACCAACCCCAAATTTCTGAATGTTGGTGTAAATTAAGTCTAATTATAATCAAATGTAAAATTTAAAATGTAAATTTTTTTTCTTCTTTAAAAGTTATTGTCCTTATTTAAATTATAATGTTTTGGTACAAGAAATATAAGTTTAAAACTAAGCCCCATAAAATGTTTTAGTGTGTTCTGTCAATGCTGTGAAGCAGGCAAAGATAAGAGGATATTATGGGTAGGATGTACCTTCTCCAAGGTTCTGGCCTCTGTTGAGATCTTTTTTCATTTTACGTTTGGTTCTCTTTCCTCTTCCCTTTCTGGCACCGGCACCGGACTCAGCTAAGACTCCCCGCCAAAGCTCGTCAGCTTTCACTAAGAGAATAAATGGATGTCAATAAATCACACACATACAGTCACATCACTAATACAGTCTATTAGACTCATACACACTCAAATAAGGTGAAGAATGAATAATAAAGCCATGAGTAGTGTGTTAACCTATGTATTTAGATAACGACTGCACAGTAAAAAGTAAATTCCAGCTGTTGGTTTTACCATGCAATTATGAAGTTTCATCTGTATTCTGTGTGTGTGTGTTTAGAGGGGTTGGGTAATCTGGGAAGTTGGGAGTTGTTTGATGTTGTTCTGATTTAATTAGGACTTAATTAAATGAGACAGAGAGGCCTACCAGGCTTAATGAAGCATCCGATTCCAACAAAAGCAGTTCAAGAAATTTCATAATTCTATCTGACAACCAAACATCTCCAATGCACACTGACGCACACAAAACCTAAGCATTCAAACAAACACTCATGTCCGTACACGCAACCACGCCATCTGTAAGAGAGCTGCTGAAGGCATATCCCCACATAGTTTTAAAAGTTAAAAAAATTGTTTTTGGATGTACAGATTTTTCCTTATAATAGTACTATTTTCTAAGTTTGCACTATTTTAATGAAGAGGCGTTCCCGTCTCAAGAAGCATTTCCTTATGAAAGCAGACAAGCAAAAGAGTTGGGGGAACAACAAAGGTTGTATATATCAGAGGAAAAAAAGGCTGTTAAGCAGAAGTTTTGTTAAATTCACTCAAATTAAGAGTCATATTTATAGTCAGATTTCATGGTCCAGCAAAGATGGCTGGTGACTATCTGTGCTTTACTTCTACAATATTACTATTCAATAATAGTAATTACACACATCAGTTAAATATAAAATAGTTATAAAAAAAATAATGCATTAATGTAAACCATGTATTTTAAAAAGCAAATTTGCTACCATTTGAGAAATTCAATTTTGAAAAAACACCTAAAAAAAAATCAGCATTATTGTAGCATAATTTATATGCTATTATAATTTATATATTTCTTTTGAATTAGCTTTTATGTTTGGCTTTTTAATTATCATTTTAAATTTAATGTAATTTTAAGTCATTTCGCTATGTAGTAGTTTTAATTTTTAATTTCCAGTTAATAAATTCAGTGCTTCAAGTTATTTAAGTTACATTTCAACATTTCACATTTGCATTTAGTAGATGTTTTTAATCTAATATATTTTATTTTATTTCAGCTGTTTTAATTAACAAAAAAATGTTTTATAGTATTAGTTTTAGTTAACAATGATAACCCTGAACTGCATGCCAATGATATGCTCCTGTTCAACGACATGGAAATAAAATAATACTATATTGATTGTTTTTGTATTGTTTATTGAATGCTTTACTCATCTTCCTCAGTATCTGCAGTCATAGTCCCCTCTGGAGCGACCTGAGGTTAAGCACTATTTTCAAGAGTACAGTGGTGAAAAGAGATCTCATTAACCCTGTGCTCATGATATTGAGAGTCAAACCTGTGACCTATGGGCTGCCAACCCAGATCTCCAAGCAATAAGGCACCATCACTCCAGGATCTTTACCGACACTCACTAAAATCAAACAAAGCATATCACAGCTGCTTACGTTTGTTAAAGAAGCTTGAATGTCTGTTCTGCTGCAGGGCAGCAGTGACTGGAGCATGCTGGGTGGGACTGGGCCTTGCCAAATTGGAGAGGTGAGCAGCGCCCCCTAGAGCTCTCAGAGCTCCAACACCTGTTGACAAGAGAGAGAGAGGACAGGACATTTCTTAAAAGCTAAACTAAAAGTTTTGATCTGTACCAATACTGCACAAAGCCAGATGCACAGAGGTTACTATCTATTCTAATGGCTCATAGTACATGAGACATGATATATGATATATTTGTACATGATACAAAATCATTCAACACCCAAAAGTCTAATTTTCAAGTTTATTTTTTATGATATCTAATAAACGTTGCCTCCAAGTGCTTAGAAGCTTATGTCACCTCTCTACTGAAATCTTCACGCAACCTCTTCCAAACCGATGATTATCTCTGGTTTCCATATATTATATAATACATGCATGCATATATATATATATATATATATATTATATTGTACATTAGACCACTACAAAAACAAATAAACAAACAAGGAGTACATGTAATGTGCCTAAACATTTGATGAAGGCTTTATCTGCTTCTCTGTTAAGGTCAAAGTCACGTCAAAGTTCCTTGGATACATTATTCATTTATAGTACACTAAACATAAGCAAAAGCTATACTAAGCAGCTACTTGCAGCTCTTCACACAACATCATGTAAGGTCAGAATTCTCATACTTCAGATCAGGAATGACGAAGACATTTAAAACAATAAAAACAAGACATTGCGTTCAAATGATTAGAAAAAAACATGAGCATCACACATATTTCACATTTCAGAGGTCAGTGTGACAGATGACCGAAAGCTATGGCAGAGATATCTAGGGTGGTATTTAGGGCAGACATTCTGTGTTATCTATATGAGAGAAATCATTTTAGGGTCATGTATTTATTTTTTATGAGGCAAACACCATGTTTCTTCTGCTCTTGACAGGGACCGTCAGCATGTTCACACTACCTTTATCTTCAAACCTCTTATAATCTACACATTATTTATACGTAGCTATCAACAAACTCAAAGACAACCGCCACCAAAGGTAAAAACAAACGTTAATTAAAAAAAGAGTTATAAAAAAATTGCACCTTCAAATGACAACCGGAGTACACAACACAGCCTTGTGACCGCCGCCATGTTCGGATGCTGAGGGGGTCCTTGAACGCCGGGCGTGCTGTCCAAACCTGTGCCTGCGCAAAATTACTTGAGGAATCGTTGATTTTTCATAAACTACGATAAATAAAATTATTTTTGAAAGGGAATGGCTTTTTCAGATTTTATAGGGCACTTTCAAGATCGGATTCACATAAAGATTCACATAGATTGGAAATCTATTGTATAATTTATGCAGTGTATCTAACTAAAAAAAAAATACATTTCACAATATTTTTATAGCTTCATTATCTTCACATCGATTACACTGGGTAGCTTTATTAACACCGAGTCAGTAGGACAAACACAGTTTAGTAGTAGCCCATGCTATAAATACTAGCCTTGCTTTTAGACATGACTAAAGTAAGAAAGTGGTTTTGGAATAGTGAAGTATTTCTTTAAATCTATTTTTATGGCAATTTTATCATTTGCATATTATAAGTAGGCCTGCTTGGGTGTAATTTTGGATGTTTAAGGCCACGTATGCAATGCTTATAAAAAGAAAAACATGAAAATTGCATTGAAATGCTGAGGACTATGATCTCCAGATCATAGCCCTCAGCGTTTCAATGCAAGTTACAGCGCTCCGGAGCTCTCTTCGGGGCACACATTGATGTCTGTGCTGTCTTCTTGGGCATTACACCCATCAGCGCTCTGCCTGTGATACAGACCGGAGGAATGACACCTGCATGCTCAGTAGAGCCTAGCCTCATATCCTTTAATCAGCAGCTCCATTATCAGCTTTAGTCAGACTGTGCACTGTTCAGGCTGCTTCAGAATCACAGGGGAACATGCCGGAAAGAGGTGACTAGAGAATCTGAATCAGTGCAAATGTGCTCGTAAAGAAGAGGAGAAGAAGAGAGTGGATAATATGGGAAATGACAAGGGTAAGAGGCTGTGTCACATTCCACTCCCTAGTTTCCTGTGGCATAAAGCAGTATATTATAAACATATATTTGATTGCTAGCAAGGGTCTTGATCTTTTAAAAATTGGGACATCTGTGACTCGGTAATACCTGTAGCATGATTGTGAGGTTGCGCATTAAAATGGCATTCAGACATTACAAAAATACAGATATATTACTAAAACAAGCTTTGAAAATGTATAAATATTTGTACTATGGTACAAAATTGCTGAACATAAATTAACAAATAAATAGAAATATAATCTCTAATTCAGGGTTATTATAGTTAAATAAAACCATAAAAACTTTTTCATACTTGAAATAAAATAAATGTTAACTGAAAATTAAATTAAATATAGGCCTATATTAAAAAATTAAACTTCTTTTATTTTAAGTAGTTGGCAAGGCAACATTTTTCATGTAGTTAAACTTGATGGACTGAAGTATTAAAATAACTTAAAATAAACAAACTAATAACTAAAAAATAATATTTAATAAAACAAAACTAATCAAAATGATACAACAAAATTACAAAAGTTTTAACTAAAATGTATTACATAAAATATGAAAAATAATAAAACCTAATTCAAAATTTTAACAAACTATATCAATGATACTAAAATAACACTGCTCTAATCCTACTAGCAGGATTGTTCATGGAAATAGAGAACAAAATATAATTTCAAAAAAGGAAAAAAAACAAAAAACAATATAGCCTGTGTGTGTGTGTGTGTGTGTGTGCACGCACAATGGAAATGTCTGACTCCATAGTTAGTGCACTTGCTATTGAACTACAGTAGGGAGCTGACTAAGACATATTCAGAGAGAAAGAGAAGAGCAAGAGGGCAAGAAGAAGTACAGAGGGTGAAGAACCAAGATAACAGCCAGGAAAGGCATGAATGACAAAACAGAGGGGAAGGAGGAGAGAACCCATACATAACATGAAGAGTTGCTTCAGTGGAAGTGACAGTTTGAACCAGGCTGTCAGAGAAAGGCAGCTGATGGGAAAAAGCAGTCGAAAGAAAGGTAGAGGACGAGAGTTTGCAGAACTGTCGGGCTGATAAATGCTGTCTAAAATTTTAGAGCGGTGTTCCTGCATGCATCCAAACACAAGCTTTTCCAATTCCCTGTGTGACAGCCCAAGCCGTCGTCAGTGCAACAGGAAACAGATTAAGGAGCCTCTGCAAGGGCCCTGTCAGCATGCTGTGGATGTTTATTAATCATTATATCTGCAGACGCAGAATAATCTTGATAGATTAAAAGGGAGGAAGGCGAGGTGATTGGTTTGGGTGGAGGCGAGTGGCCAATAATAAACCAAGCTATGGGTTTGATTGCTTTCATCTTTCCAATCCAACAGACTGCAAATCAGCACCCAAACCTTTGTTTTATATAAGTGTTAAAATCCATTCAGAGTTTTGCCGCTACAATTCTTCAATTTTGTCAAATCAAAGCACTGGAATGTCTCATTTATGGCCAGTCTTCAGATGAGTTTGGGTCCTGGCTCTCACAATCTTCTAACTGTAAAACAAGCTTTTAGAAGCTTCAGCACATCTGAGGTTGGAGGTTAGGTAAAAAAGCAATTTGTTCATTCTGGAATACATGGTTTCTACAAGAGAACTAGAAATGTACAATGTAGAAACAATTATGTTTATGACAGAAGTCTAGTTCAAGCGTAAAGTTATTGAAATGCAAATTATGAGAAATTTGATAAATACATTTAATTATTGCAAAACATGTTTACATAGAGTTTTAAATTACACAGGCTTTTTAGAGTCTTCATAACTTCAGTTCAATATTTAGCCTCATGTTACAATACTAATCAAATAAAAAGAAAGTGGTAACTTTTAATACCTTGACAAATTTCTTAACATTGTTATATGATCATTCAGTAAATACACTGATTTTAGTCTTAAGAGTCACGAGCCTTAAGTACAAGAAAACCGTAAATTTGATTCACTAAAAAGAGCTGGCAGTATAGTTCAGGATTTGGACTGCAGTGCTTGTTCTGTGTGTTTTGGATTCAGTTAAAAGAACTTACTAATAGGAATCATTTGTTCAGCAATCAGACTAGACTGCTCATGCTGAAATGTTTTTGATTCAGTTAAAAAATAAAACTCATAAGATTAATTTGTTTGGGAATCGTAACGAACCAGTCCACTGAAGGCAAGTGTAGTGAAGAACCCAAATGCAGTTTATTTACAGTGTGAGCCAAACATCCAAACAATATCTGAGACTTGACTTGACATGAACAGACTTGACTAGAACAGACTTGACGAGGCATGAACAGACTTGACTAGTACAGACTTGATGAGGCATGAACAGACTTGACTAGAACAGACTTGACGAGGCATGAACAGACTAAACTCACCAACAGCAGGTAACAACATCAATACACGACCAAGACTATGGGAACATGATGGCTACTTATATCAGACAATGAGGGTCACATGACAAGAACAAACCAATGGGAAACAAGACACATGACTAAGACAACCAATCAGAACATGACACAATGAACAGAGGAACCAATGGCATGACGACAAGAGGGCAAGGGAAGCATGACACTAACAGCATAAAACAATTACAAAATAAAAGAAATGAAAACATGAACATGACAAACCCCAAACATCACATTACAGGAATCAAACTACACTGGATGGGCTGTATTTTTTCGATGCACTAAAAAGAACCGACTCAGATTCATTTGTTCAGGAATCGGACTAAACCGTTCTAAACACAACCGACTTATTGTCCTAAGACTTATTTGTTGAGGAACTAGACTACAATGGCTACATTGTATGTTTTTAATTGACAAAAAATAGTGGCCCATAAATGTCTTTTGTTCTGGATTTTTGACTCTATTATTCACTGCATATTCACTGAACGCACATGCGAGGAAACCAGTCATCATTTGTTTTCTTTTCTGATGTGATATAATTTGGAATAAGTAACCTACTGAAAATAATCATAAGAAATAAATGCCTGATTCTCGACTTGTTTAAAGTAACACTGATTGTTTTTAGTGTTTTCATTTACATCATAACCAAATGTGTCCTCAGGTAGTGGCTCTTGTGGTGAAGCTTCTCTGCAGGGATCTGGGTCTGCAATCACACACTCACCAGCGCCACTGAACGTAATTGGCGGCCTCTTGGCTACATAATCATCTGAGATGGAGGCCAAAAGAGTGTTCTCTCACCTGTGGGTCCTCTGAAATTATACTTTACCTGTGAGCATCAATCAGAGTCGGGGAGACAAACTACAGAACACACACAGATAGCGAGGATCAAGGGTGTGATTTGACAGATCTAGAAAGATTTAATTGAATTTGAGGCACATGGCAACACACACATTTCTCAATCTCACAAACTTCATAACATCCATAAATGGCCCTTTTTATCAGTCTGATGAGACACATGGTGGCATTTAATTAAAATTTGTTTTGTTAAACTGATTTGGAAATGACAGGACTGGTTCTTTTACTGCTTAATGCATTTCACCGACTGCATTTATGATCCTTTGTGGCTTTTTCCTGTCAATTGTAAAAGAAATATAACGGTGAATTTCCAGGTTGGTCTTCAGAGCAGAGAAGATATTTCTAGGCTAAAGTATTGTGGAGTTTGAGAATGTCTTCTACACTCTTAAAAATAAAGGTGCTTCACGATGCCATAGAAGAACCTTTTTGTCTAAATGGTTCCATAAAGAACCTTTAACATCTGAAGAACCTTTCTGTTTCACAAAAGGTTCTTTGTGGCGAAAGAAGGTTCTTCAGATTATAAAAAGGTAAGAAAGAGATGGTTCTTTAAAGAACCTTTGACTAAATGGTTCTTTGTGGAACCAAAAAGGTTCTTCTATGGCATCGCTTGAAGAACCTTTTGAAGCACCTTTATTTTTAAGAGTGATAGCGTGATATTGATGGGCCTTTTGCAGAGCTGCTGTCGTCAGCATAAATTCTACAAGGCTGCCATGGAAAAGAACATCCTTGAAAGAGCCAGGGTATCTCACCGTAAATAAAAACCAACGTTTTTATTCTCAGTGATTTTTTTGGCCTTTACAGCTTTTCAATCTCTTACACGCAGACACACATAGACACATACAGATGCTTGAGTGTGAGTACACCCATGAATTCATTATTTTATTCTGTGTAATACAAATGTGGCTTTCCACAAAGTGCATCTCAGACAGAAATTTGTTTTGAAAATATCAATATATGGAGCGGCTGTAATTGTGTGAATGTATGAGAAAGTGAGAGATGGATAAAGACAGAGATGTTTGTCCTATGCTCAGTAGATAATAGACTGACTTATTTCCATAGCCGCAGAGCAAAATAACCATAACAAACTCAATAGTCTATAAACATTTATAAACAATGTTCAGTTGCTTATATCAGTAATGGAAGAGAGGTGTTGTAAAAACAAAGCACAAACCATTTGTTTCCTCTATCAGTTTATATGTAAGCTTTTTTTTTATAGTTTTATTGTGTAGGCCAACACAAATATTTTTGAGTCACTGGATATTAAAGGAATAATTCACCAGAAAAAAATAAATAATTTGCTGTAAATTTCCCCACCTTCAGGCCATCCAAGATGTAGATGAGTTTATTTCGTCATTGGAACAGATTTGGAGAAATTTAGCATTACATCACTTGCTCATCAATGGATCATCTGCAGTGAATGGGTGCCGTCAGAATTAGAGTTCAAACAGATGATAAAAGCATCACAGTACTCCACAAGTAATTCACATGACTCCAGTCCATCAATTAACGCCTTGTGAAGGGAAAAGCTGAGTGTTTGTAAGAAACAAATCCATCAAGATGTTTTCTTTCCTTCAAACCGTTTCTTCCAGCTAAAATAGAAATCTTCTATTTTTTTGTCCAGTAAAAAAGTAATTTCATCTGAATCAGGAGAGAAATACACACAGATCAAGTGACAATAAATTTACAAGTGAAAACAATCTAACCGTTCTAAACAAGTATGTTGGTGGACTATAGGAAGTGTTATTACGGATTATGAAGTGGTAATTGGCCAGATGGTTTACAGTTAAATATCTTAATGATGGATTTGGTTTTTTACAAACACACAGCTTTTCACTTCAAAAGATGTTAATTAATCGAATGGAGTCGTGCTGTGGATTATTGTGAAGTTTTTATCAGCTGTTTGGACTCTCAGTCTGATGGCACCCATTCACTGCAGAGGATCCAATAGTGAGCAAGTGATGTAATGATACATTTCTAGATGTCTTAGCACCCTTGCAGTACTCTTCTGAGATTTTTAAGATAAATTCTGCAAGACTGCAAGTGTACATAAAGTATGTAATCTCGGACAGAGCCTAAAAGAGATTGGCGCAAGGTCCAAAAATACATGGCCAAAAAAGGTGGTTGCAGAGGCAGAGCAAGTTATTAAATTTTGATGAAAGATTGCAAAATCTTCTTTGTAATCACATGCACTGGCAAAAAGTGAATGTGTATTATAAAACGTAAATAGTATAATTTTTACTTCATGCTGACTCATTAAAAAAAAAGTGAAATTAACAATTGTAACAATGCACTAAAATAGTACATTCTAAATAATTAAAAAGAGTTTGAGAAAATTGCAGAAGCACATGAATAATAAATGAGATTCAGTGTCAAATTAAATATTCATGAGGTCAGAAGATGTAACTTTAATTGGTGGGAGTTTTAAGTGGAAACCTTGACCTCCAAAAGAGGTCAGCTGAGAGAATAGTGGAAGAAAGAGAGTTGAACGAGACAATTTGAGCCTAGAATTGATTGCCAACTGCTTTAATTTAACATGCTTGAAGTAACTAGATTTAGTATACAGGGCTCTCTCTCTCTCTCTCTCTCTTCTGTTTCGACTCCATCAAACCAATTTAAGGTTCCATAGATATGAATTAGGCCAATTAACATTAGACAGACAATCTCTATTACAGAGAGAAAGAGAGAGCAAGGAAAATAGACTGAAAGAGATAAAAGGGGAGGGAAGGGAAGCAACGGTGCAAAGAGAGAGAAATGGAAGCAGACTTGCAGTTACGCAGACAGGTGGGAGAGAGGTGACCCTTGTAGAGAGCAAATGAGGGAGCAAAGAAAAGAGTGGAGAAGAACAGACCATTACACTAACCGCAGATTTGAAATGACAGCGAGCAGAGCACAGATAAATGAAACAGGAGAAGAGGTGACCCTGTAGTGCGCGCACATTCATATGTTTGTTTTCCTGTCATGGTGGGGACTTTCTATTCACTTTGTTTTTTGCTATCGTAATAACATTTTAATTGTTAACTCTTACAAACATTTTGCACTTTTCATCAAGAAATTATAGTTTTTTAAGATCTTTTTATTGAATGTATCTTTTTTTCCTTTTTTTTCTAAATGTTTTATATTCTGAAATTTGAAGCATTTTATGTATAAAGGGTGATGAACAAATAAATAACACATATCTGCATCTTGAAACAAAGTCTAAATATTACTTTTATATTTAATTATAACCTTGAAATCAGGATTAGGTGTAAAATATTTGCTTCAAAATCATTCATACATGAAAATCAGTTGAAAAAATAATTCTAACCTGGCTCAGAGGAAGATAGGAGTCATGTCTTTGTGACAGTATTTTTTTTTTTTTGTGATTAAGGGATAATACAAGACTTCTTCACCTCACAAATGGTTGTCAAAAGCAAAAGGGATACAAAATGCATATCATAGGTGTTAAAAAGTGTGACATGCTAGAGCAAAAAAGGCACTATTGTTGGTATCAGCATCCCATAATACGTGAGAAACATGTGTCAATAAGAAAATATTAGCTATGCAGGACAAAGTATTTTAATGATATTATTTTACATATATTTTTTGGTATTTTATATATGTGTATGTATATATATATATATATTATCACCTATATTATTATAGGTGATTTCAGGTTTTACAACTGTTAGGACACTTCAGGCACTACACTGTGAATTATTGATTTGCATAACAAACATTATTTTTGCTCCTCCCTGGTGCCTCCTCAAAACATGTAAGAGATTACAGTATGAGGATAAACACATAAGGGATGAGAAAACATCAAGTCTAGAGGAATGCCGGGATGGAGGAGTGAATGTCAGAGAGAGATGGATTTGCCTGATATATCAGTGTATAAATCAGTGTAATTCAGCATGTGGCACAAAGCCTAGAGCAGATGAGCAGTGTGTCATCTCTTTCTCTCCCCATTGCTTATGTCATCCCACTTTCTCCACTCCTCCATCAACTCCTCCCGTCCAAACCTTCAATCCAATCACTTTCTTCCATTGTAAAACAACTCAAATAACAATATTGTGAATAAACTTAACAACTAATAAAAATCCAGTATTGACTGATGTAATATATCATGCACCTCTTCCTCCTTTTCATCCATTTGTACTTGTCTATTTTTAAACTGGGGCCCAGCCAAAGTTGTAGCCGGAAAAATGTGCTTGAATGTCCATTATTCAGGCTTGCATTCAGAGGTTATTACGTTTCATGAATTATGAATGAACCTTAATAATTTAGCGTCACATAAAAAGGGTTCAGCATTAACATTGAGCACAATTAGCTAAACGAGTGCTGCATCAGGCGGAGCAAAGGTACCACAACAACTCCTCTGAGATTACATGTGTGTGTATGTATATGAGCACCTTTATGAATGAATCTACAATGTGGCAGAAGGTGGTGTGTGCATGTGAAAATCTATTTATGAGAGAGGGAGGGAGTATGTGAGCGAAATAGCGTTTGCAATTTTTAATTGTTTTTGAATATGCATCCTCGTGAGTGTTTTAATGCATTATTGGGAAAGTGATTTCCTTATGTCTATTTCCAAATTCTATAGTTTTTCTGCTTAATCCCTGTATGCAATATTTACTTGGTTATTCAACATCTGTCAACCAGTTGAATAAAATGCATGTATTATTTATCACTGTGATTACAGTCTTAAAGAGAATTTAAATACATTAAGCCAGATAGCATAATCATGATGTAAATATTTACAGTACATGTAAATTCTTCAACTTAATGTACATTTTAATGAATTTTATTCTAATTGTTGATGCATAAACAAGGCTAATTAATGCATAGGATTTTAATAGGGGTTTGAGCAGATACATGGAGGAAAATAACATTACTGCAGGTTACTGGACAGCTAAAGCAAAGGTTATTGCATGGTGACCAGGAATGTCAGCCCTGTGCATCCAGAAATATGAATTTGTTAGCTCAATTGACCCATTTAATATATGTAGATGGCCTAATGTAAATATTATGAGCTTTGTAATTTGTATAATAATACAGTAATTTATGAAACATAATTGCATAATCAGACCATCTTTATTAGTAAATATAATACTAATTTGCAAGCGTCTTATATTGTTACAGGAAGCAATTTGCTTGGTTACTTGGCCGACCCTCAAAACAAAAATTAGTTTGCCACTAATTAGTACTAAAGTAGTAGGGAATTGATCTTGGATTATTTTTTTACTTTATGGACATATAGTTTTTAGTACTGTGTTACAGTTTTTCTCAAATGCTAAAACACATTTCACAAACGTTTCCTCCATGTTCCAACCATTTCTGGTTCTAAATAGAACCATTTCTTTTAAGAGTGTAGAAATCACTATATTGTGATACATTTATGTTTAAAACAACTAACTAAATATTATAGAGGTATGAGCAGATACGCAGAGGAAAATGATATTACTGCAGTTTTGCTTCTCAAGTTTATCTTATATTGTTTTGAAAACGAGAAAATATCGATAATGTAGAATAGAAGTGCACAGTTAGTCTGCTAAGAATCAACTAACTGAAGTAACTACATAATGTTTATGTTAATTTCTATCGCTTAGTCACCATGGCAATGAATTAGCAGACAAACCTACTCCATTATTTACAGCACACACACACTTTTCTGTCAGGGTTCTGTCACTTCGGTCTAGTGTAATTCATGGTTTTGTGACAGAGCCCTGACACTCCCGTCCTGTCTTTGTTTTCATGTGAGCGTGCGGCTTCGAGATGTTAATAAAAAGCCCTAACCTCTGCATAATTGAGTCCTTGCTCCATCCTTCATCCCCAACCCTGAAACTTTTCATTAGCATTCACCTTTCACCAGACAGAGGGAAGCAGGGATGTTTGTGTGGGAGAGATAAACAGAGATGGAGGGTATATTGGAAGGAGAAGTGAAAGAGGGGTGATGTGTTTGTGTGTATTTGAGAGAGAAATCAGAGAGTGCCGTGATTCTTGTCGTCAAATATATGTGTGTGTGTTTGCTCTAGTCACTCTCATTCATCAATCAGAGCCACAAACAAGGTGCCAAACATCCATCAAGCATATGTCACCACAGAGACAGACTTCACTCCACATGACTAGATTAGTATCCACACTCACTTTATCACACACACAGACCCTGAGTAGAGATTTTACTACCACACAGGGGAATGACCCAAGGCACTGTCAAGTGCCTTTACTTGCACTTGACTTTACTTGTCAAGTGCATTAACACACAAGGAATTTGTTATGTTTTCCCAGAAACTCTGAGTACTTGCATACATTTATAACAAAAGTGAATAGAAAGAAAAAATACTGAATAAAAGAAAGTAATAAATAACAACTGAATTGAATTATACACATCTAGATTGCAGTAGGTGGCGACTAGTGATCATCTTAATAAGTAAGTGCTAAAATCATGACTAGATTAGTATCCTCACTCACTTTATCACACACACACACACACAGACCCTGAGTAGAGATTTTACTACCACACAGGGGAATGACCCAAGGCACTGTCAAGTGCCTTTACTTGCACTTGACTTTACTTGTCAAGTGCATTAACACACAAGGAATTTGTTATGTTTTCCCAGAAACTCTGAGTACTTGCATACATTTATAACAAAAGTGAATAGAAAGAAAAAATACTGAATAAAAGAAAGTAATAAATAACAACTGAATTGAATTATACACATCTAGATTGCAGTAGGTGGCGACTAGTGATCATCTTAATAAGTAAGTGCTAAAATTATTAATTCAACTAATTCCTTCAAACCGCTGATTAATTCACACACAAAACAAGTGACTGGTTTATGAATGAGTGAATCATTCACTCAACCGATTCTTTAACTGACTCATTCAACAACACCATTACCATGTGCTACTCGGAAATGTGGGACGGTTTTATGGAATTACATTTCTGCCGAAATTCTGCGCGCGAAAGCTTTGGCTTGTTTATGGACTATTTGCATTGTTGACAGAGCAAGACAGACAGTAACTGGGAATATCAAGTCTAAAAAGGAAGCTACTCTTGTATTAACTTTTGTATAAATATAAACTATTTTAAAATAATACATCATGGTTGATCTAAATATCGGAATGTAAACAACAGGAATATTGCATTGTGTAATATTGCCTTTTTACTGGGTTTGTCAGCTGGTAAAGACAGGATATAGAATCATATAGAGTGAAATAGCCTCAGATATACTGCAGCCATTGTTCTCAGCAACTTTGCGACAACTTTTCTAACTTTGTTAAAGTCTTGTTTTGGTCCTGTTATTATATTACTGTCACAAGTTCACCAGCCCAGTCACCAGCTCAGGACTCCATTTCCCAGAATCCTCCCCGGCTCACACCTGCTCTCAGTCCACGATCACCATCACCTGGAGTCTAATTCCCCGCACCTGTCACCGCTAATCAAGCTCCCTTTATCCTTGCACTCTCCTCGCTGTCACATTGTCTGGTTTCACACTTGGCTATTATCTACCTGCTAGTTGCTCCAGCAGTTTGCTCCCCGGTCACTGCCGTGCCATCGTTCATGCTCTGCCGTTCCCCTGGTATCTCCTGGAAAAGGACTAGGACTAGGACTAGGACTAGGACTAGGACTGTTACTCCCAGATAAGACCCGTTAACCCTTTCTACTCCCTGAATTCTGCCCTGGACTCTTTGCATGGCTTTCTTCTACCTGCCAGTGATCAATAAAACCTGCTTTTGTTTGCACTTACCTCTGTGTCCCCCTGTATATTTGCTGACAATTACTGCCGCTATGCTGCTGACTTTGTGAAACTGACAGTACTTTTTGTGTATACATGTTGTTGTTGTTGTTGTTGTAAGTTTTATTACTGTAATTCTGTTGTAATGACAGCTCTGTGAAATTACAGATCTGAAAGTACAGTAAATACCATGGAGAGTTAATTGGTCACCTTTGAGAGTAAATAAATAGTATAAAGCTAAATGAATAGTATTACTGCTTTTTCTTACTGCAACCTCTGTTGGACATTTTCTCACAGAATAAACTGATCACACTTATTACATTTTTGTGTGGACCTTTTAAAGTTGACATGGAATGAAAATTCACCCCATCTGTTTTCTAAATGCATGTTATATCGATATTATTGTGACTGATTTGCTATGCTGCTGACTTTGTGAAACTGACAGTACTTTTTGTGTATACATGTTGTTGTTGTTGTTGTTGTTGTTGTTGTTGTTGTAAGTTTTATTACTGTAATTCTGTTGTAATGACAGCTCTGTGAAATTACAGATCTGAAAGTACAGTAAATACCATGGAGAGTTAATTGGTCACCTTTGAGAGTAAATAAATAGTATAAAGCTAAATGAATAGTATTACTGCTTTTTCTTACTGCAACCTCTGTTGGACATTTTCTCACAGAATAAACTGATCACACTTATTACATTTTTGTGTGGACCTTTTAAAGTTGACATGGAATGAAAATTCACCCCATCTGTTTTCTAAATGCATGTTATATCGATATTATTGTGACTGATTTATCTATTCATCCACCATCAACAATATTTTTTGCTTGCACTCTGATCTGCCTCAATCCAATCAACAACTGATGGATAGAACCATCAGAACCATGGATAGAGTCTTTGCTCCTAATTCTTTTCCAATGTTTCACTTGGATATAAGTCTCAATATGGAATAAAAATCTGTCGCTACTTCCTTTACATTTGAACTGTAAAGGCCCATTTACATAACATGTCAAAATACACTGAACTCAGTGAAGTGAAGAAACACGCTACAGTGTTACCACCTGCCTTAGAAGAAAGAGACGTGTGTCTTTGATACATAGTTTTATGACACAAAATGAGACTATGTGTGATGCTTTTCATGAAGTCAAAAGCATTGAGAGATTTGTTAAAGCTGTGATGTGGTGGTCATGTGAAGGTGCTTTAATGAATATCAAATGGAGGTTGTTGACAAAAAAGCACATAAAACTGGTCTTACTCTATTTCCTTTCTTCTTTCCTGTTTTGAAGTTCACTCTGAAGACTCTAGGTCATGCAGCTCTGAACTGCTCGACACTAGATTGAGCCCCGCTTGAGGCTTTCCCAGAGATGAGGCTACCATCTAGAAGCTGTTTATTCCCTATAGGGACCACAACAAAGTAGCTGGACATTTCAGCTTCGCTTTGTACTGCCTTAAATTTGCTATAAGCGCTTGCTAAGGACTGTTATGAAGATTTTGACATACTGTACCCTCAGATGATGCAATGTACACATTGTGTGGCTGATATAGGTTAACAGCGACGACAGCCACAGCATATGTCACACTGAAGCTATAGCTGTAATTCAAGCAAAAATTACATGCTGTGAAAAAGATGAAGAGATTAATTTAAACAGCTTGATGAATGCTACGTCACGTGTGTTTGCTTGCAGGTCATACAGTATTATTGCTTACAGGAAAAGTTTAAGGTCATTGAGCAAGTGTTTAAATAAAAAGCCGTGGTGAACATCGATATTTATGTGCTGAGAAACAAAATCAATAGAGTTTAGCTGCAGTTTAACAACAGCACATCATCACTGAACCGAGAGGAGAGAGAGAACAAATATTTTCTGTAAAAAATGTATTGTAATCTAGTCATGGAAATAATGTAGCTGAATTCTCCAGTGTCTATCGATCACAGATACATAAATGGCTATATAGTGCCTTTGTTAATAAATGTTACTGACCAATCCTTTCTTAGCTAATGTTGCTGTCTGCCATAGTATCAGACAAGCTCTTGCACTTTTTTTTTTATATGAATCTATAGCAGTCTGTGTGTTTGTATGATTTTAGGTGATATTTTACTGAAATCTTAGAAAAATAAGGCAAATTGGTTTTGTTCTGTCTATATAGGTGACAATAACCAGCGTTCATGTTATCATAGTGAAACGTTGGGAGCAGTTCTGTTCACTTACCCGATCTCTTATCAGTTGTAATGACTTTCAAATTAGGCCTCTATCTTTTCAGTTAACTGTGATAAGCGTTTGCCTTGATTCTTTGCAGTGTTTAATCACATTACTCTGTATCTGTAATTTAACAAAATGGCAGATAAAAGATGCTTTGTAGCTTCACACTCAATTCCAGCCCACAAAAGAATATCAATTCAATTTTACCACTTAATGAGCACAGATTTTACTAAAAAAACATGAAATCTCCAGTTCATGTGGGAAGTTCTGTGAAGACTCTCTGAGCACTCTCATACAACAGTCAGTAAGCAAGAGGAGTGGAGCTCAGAAAAGGGTCAGTTTGTTTACTGCATGTAGAAATAAGCTATCCCACGCTCTGTGAGAACGGTACAGCGTGTTCAGCTCAGTCAAATCGTTTCTGACATCTGTATTCCTTTGAATCCCAATGTTTCTATCTTTGACAGAAGTTTGCAAGTGTATTAGATTGAAATCCAGCAGTCTGTGCCTTTTGCATGTCAGTTTGTGCAAATAGTACTATCACTGGCATAAAACTCTGATTCATTATGTGCTTTTTATACTGTTATAATACTGTTATAATAATACAGTTATCTAATAGAGGCAGACAGAAGGCTACAAGTATCCCCACAGGTTTTCGGCTCAAATGTAGCCAATATTAATGATTTTGAGGGTAAACATAGGTCTGTTTTAAAACCTAGGCTGCATACGAAATCACATACTCTCTAAAAAAAAGTACTTTCTGTTAAAAAAGTATGTTCTATATATACTATGAATGTGCGTAGTATGTATGTAATCCGGATGTACTACATTCCTCATGTTGTCATTGTCATGTGACCTACCAGCGGTGCTTCGCTTGCGGTTCACAAATCCTCTCCCATCATGGGGTACTGTATATTTTGAAATGTTGATAACATACTGTATATGTTGATATTGTTCCAATTGGGAAAGGCAAAGTTTATTCATGCGGCCTAAACAATTTGATGCATTTGCACTTACTGCCAAGTCACCATTTGTATGTGTTTTGTCCAGGATTATAATTAATTTCAAATGTGTCTTGGAGGACTTTTGCACTGTTCTTTTTATGATTGTATAGCTATCCATAAAACAAATGGTGAAACCAAGTGTAAATAGCCCTATGACTCCCTAGACACTATAGGTTTTGGAACAGAACAAGTATTGAACCTTTAACTCCTAAGTGACCGAAGTGTAGCAATGTAGGAGTATAATTCTCCTTCATTTTCACTCTCTTCAGATCTTATTTTTCCTGTACTCCTTGTTGTTGCAGGAAACTCTTGACTGCCCTTCTTAAAAGAGTCAGTCTTCACTGAGACATCCTGCTGAGAGAAAAGATTAGTGTCTGGAGTGAATGTGGCTGAACAAGAGAGAGAGAGAATAGCAAAGACTCAAAGAAAGAGTGGGTATGTGTTTGTGTGTACTTGGGTTTGAGAGGAAACACTTAACATTTTCTAGCCGCCTCTTTCTTTAAGCTGTGACTGACAGCTCATCCTTTTAAAATCAAAGTCAGCCTGTATTTAGAGCTAACCTTTGCTTCTGTGTGGCAGTTTTAACGTGCTAGCGCCTACTCATGCATTCTGAGGCGCTGATTAGCAGTGCGCTAACCTTAAGGGGGTTTGACATGCTGTAAAAGTAATCTCCAGGTGCAAAGAGCTTTGACTCATAATCTATACATCATATTTCAGCCTCTGACACACTCACATGTACATACTACCTTGAAATTTCAGAATTTTTAAATGTTTTTAAATGTAATGAGCGTGTAATATTTTTTACAGAAACCATGATACATTTTGAAGGATTCTTTGATGGACAGAAAGTTTACAAAAAATTAATTTCAAATATAAATCTTTTGTAACATTATAAATGTCTTTACTGTCACTTTTAAAGATTTAATGCAAATTTGCTTGAATAAAAGTATGAATTTCTTTAAAAAATCTTGTTAACCTCAAACGTTTGAACTGTATGTATATCTCCTGTTGCTACAGACAAGGTGGCATTGCCATTATTCTAATATTCAACATTGATATTAATGATGATTTATTCATCATCCTGTGATGTCACATTTTGAAACTCTGTTTACTGTAGACATTCTCACCCTGACCTATTGAAAATGCAGTTCACAGTCCATGTTAGTATTAATGCGGCTGTTCTGCTCTTTACAGTCTCTATGTTCAGTCTGCACTGGTGTCGAGTTACTCTGATTTTTGTTTTTATGTTTTATTGCTGTATACTTCATTATTTGATGTTGGTTATTGGATTTGGGATTTGGTCAGTAAACTCTGCACACAGATTCTGTTTCCCTTGCAATCCTGATATAACGCAGGACTTGCCAAATTCTGAGCATCATTCTTTTAGCAAAAGTACAATCACTGAAGGGAACCTGTGTATATGCATTATAGATATTTTAGATGCAAACAATCAGATTGTGATTTAAAGCTAAAAGGATGTAATGCTGTAATTTGTACAATGATGTTTAATATGGAAGCACTGTTATTTATCGATAAGGATAGTCATTAATCTGCCATAACTTCAGTATCTGTGTGATTGAGTGGAGCGTTCAGCGCATGATTGATGGTTTTGTTTTGTGATAGAGTTCAGATATTTGCTAGACACTCTTTCACTATCTCTCTCTTGCTCATCCTCATTCTCCCACAAGCCGCTGTTCACAGCAATTGGTAAACAGGCGCATTCATCACTCACACTTTGTTTTTTTTGTTTTTTTTGTTTTACTCATGACCCACTCTTATTTTATTTGACAGCCTCTTATTTAGTTCACAGACGACTCAAATGCATGGCTACTGAACTTGCTGCATATTTGATAACCGACATATTAATAATGGCATTGGTAAGAAATTATTGGTCACACACACACACACACACACACATTCTCATTTCACAGACAGCTAGAAGTTAGGGGAAATTTGAACTCCTCATTTTCGTTTTACATCTCTTGCTCATCCTCATTCTCCCACAAGCCGCTGTTCACAGCAATTGGTAAACAGGCGCATTCATCACTCACACTTTGAAGAGTGAGGCTAAGACACGTTTTATAAAAAACCCACTGAACAGAGACTTCAGCTCAAGTGCTTTCAGTGATAATTTCAGTGCAGTGATAGCAAATTCAGATAAAGAGGAGGAAAGAAGCATCAAACAATGCCTCATTTTCTGTAATGAGAAAAACATGATAACGGTAGATGGATGAAATTATGATTGAATAAGAAAGACACACAAAGAATAGGGATGCACAATATGATTGTATTGTAATACCATATTGGTTATTTTCTATGTATTTTAATTTTATTTTTCACTCTTTCATAATTATCAGGCAATATTGTATATTTATTGACCAATGTCTGTATCAGCAGAATTTGATATTGTTTAAAACCCTGTCTAATATATATGTAAATAATAATAATTAATTAATAATAATTTTACAGCCACTGGTCACCATACATTTCTATTGTAGTTATATATATATATATATATATATATATATATATTTTTTTTTTTTTTTTTGTTTTGTTTTTTTTGTTTTTTTTGTTTTACTCATGACCCACTCTTATTTTATTTGACAGCCTCTTATTTAGTTCACAGACGACTCAAATGCATGGCTACTGAACTTGCTGCATATTTGATAACCGACATATTAATAATGGCATTGGTAAGAAATTATTGGTCACACACACACACACACACACACATTCTCATTTCACAGACAGCTAGAAGTTAGGGGAAATTTGAACTCCTCATTTTCGTTTTACACTGTGTGTGTGTGTGTGTGTGTGTGTGTGTGTGTGTGTGTGTGTGTGAGAGAGAGAGAGAGAAAGCGCTCATGAAAACATGTTAGATGGCAGCACATGCAGCATCTGGACAGACTCACATTGTTCATCAACCCTGAACACACAGACACACACACGCTCTACATGTCCTATGCTTCGTTGTCAAGTGTTTTCCACTTGAATGTGAGCAGTGAGTGTTTTGAAAAGACACTCAGACACACATTTGTAATGCAGAGATGAAACCTTGTGTGACACAGACAGCCATAGGCTGTCAAAATATTTCATTCTGTGAGATGTCGTGTTTGTGAAATAAATATCTCAGCAGCAGCTCTTAATAATCAAGGCCAGATCTGATAGTGATGGATTATCAGTGTTTTCTGTCAAATTTGTATAATTTAGTGAGTTAGGTCAATTACCTATATTTTTATAGTTTGTTAAATTTAAAGTGCTTTTCACTGACTATATTTGCTTCCACTATAGCTATCAAATCTCTTAAACCTGCATATTTAAACTTGGCACATGTTGTTTAGTCACAAGAAATGTAAGAAATGAGGCATTTTGTATCATTAATATTCAACCTAGCACGAACCGTCTTCATTCACCACAAATTAGATTGGAGAGCTTTAACAGGGGGGGAATAATATCAGTGAATAAGAACATAATTATATCGATGACTGTGAAAACCTAGACATTGATATTGATTTGTTTGTGCTATTGTTTTTTGTTTTGTTTTTTGAGTGTGATGAAAAATATGCTAAGTCACAGAATTCCTATTGCTCTGTGAATATTGTTTCAAGATGTCTGCGTTTACCGTTATTCATCGAATTTTCACGAATGTTCAAAATTGAGTCATTTCAATATGAATTCACAATTGATAATAGTACCATAAGTACATATTACTACCTTAAGGGTACATATTCCTACACTAAGTTATACTAATATGCACAGAGGTGTCACTTTGAGGGTACTGCCCCAGTGATAAGCTGTTGTATCCCTAAATGTACAATTTTTGCGCATTTTTCTGACAGACGGATGTCTGTCTTTGACTTTCGCACCATACATCGCTGTTGCTATCTTGCTCCAGAAGCACCTAAAGTATGTCAAGTTAAAAAGAATTTCAACTTTAAGCAGCAGAAAAACAAGTTTTATTCCACTCAGTGGGCACATGTTTTCCATATGTTTTTGTGCATGTGAGGGTTCTCAGATGGTGCTTTTTTTTATCCTTTTTTGAACTTGGCAGCCCCTGGTCACTACTGCTTTGAGCTTGAATATTCTTCAAAACATTTTTTTTTAAATCACCACACTGTTCAGTTGGTTTCTTCAGCTGGTTTAATGACATCCTTATCTGTGTTCTTTATCGTCTGATGTCAGAGAGTATATCATGTTTTGATTCTGTCACTACACATTTTTGCTTCTGCATCTCCCATTGACAAATTTTGTATGTGTGTGTGTGTGTGTGTGTGTGTGTGTGTCTGTGTTTATGATCAGTATCTATCCGATTTTCATGGCTATGTAACCTCAATGCCTCACTGCCTGTAATGAAACTGACCCTCTACGCTTTACAGACACAAACGAACAACAACCTTCATATCTCAACGGTCACACCCCAAGTGTACCGACATTCCCTCCCTCTCCTTCTCATCCTCCATTTATTTTTCTTATGCTCCCTTCATTCCATTACCAACTTCATAGCGTTTTTAACACTTCCCTCATGAATAAGGCAAAATGTGTCCCTCCCCATCAGACCTTCATTTACAGAGTCCACAGCACAGCTATTGAGGAAAAATTTCATCTGAGGAGCCATGTTCACACACAACTGCATGTTTCTCCATTTATAGTGATTTTAATGGTTTTGATATGATGATGTGCAAAGACTGGTAGTAAAAATGCATAAAAGGCAGTGCCAGGGCAGATGAATTCAGTGTATCTGTGTGTGTTTGTGTGAGCTTCAGCTCTTCTTCCTTGAAATGAAAGATTTCAGTTGGTTTGGATGTAGTTTTCTATCATCATGCTTCCCACAAAAAAGTTAGCATGTTTCACCATAGTGTGCCACATGGAGTCACACTTGATCCACCATATGAGCATATTTCACACTGGAAAAAAATATTTTAGATTTATGTTTAAAACTAATTGTACAGTTTTGCTTTTAAACTTTTATCTCGTTTTAAGGATGTTCAGATGTTATACTGCAAAAAGAGGCAAAATGCAGATGATTTAACATTTTTTTAAACAGTGTGTATTACAATACATACACCCCCAACACACACACACACACACACACAGAGACCCCTGGATTATGAGGTCTGTTTGTATGCAGTGTCTCCTGCAGTCAGAAATCTATTTCCTGTGGTTTGCTTTTCCAGGAAGGAAATAATGTGAGTGGAAGTGCTGACTTGGCTTGCTTCATACCTGTTCATGCCTTTCATGCCTGTTATTTGTGCAAAAGCTTCTTTTATAGTCTAAGTTACCATAGTAAAGTACCATCTCCTGACAATTACACCCAGCTTTCTTTTATACAAAATGGTGTCTACGTTATTTGAGACCCTCTTATTTTCTGTCTTTTTCTGCTTTTGTATTCTGCTGTTGTTGCTTTTTGTATTTTTGTGTTTACTTTTATTATAGTTCTTGCAAGACAGTGCAGTATTGAAATTCCTCTCACTACTTTTTCACCTACTTATCTAGAGTTTTCTAAAATTCAGCTCAAAACACAAACTTAATTTTGTAGATAATCTCAGCCTTAGTGTGCTATACATTTACAAACTCTGGGGTAATGTTTTAAAATCTCCCATTCAAAATCTAACTGACAACATCAGTGTAATATTTGCATATGCATAATGAAATATGATATTTTCTTTGTAACATGTTTTTCTTCAGCCTCATTACATTGCAAAAGGCATTATGTCGTGTGCGCCACCAAAAGAAAATAAAAAACAGGGAAAAAAATCAGAAAATCGAATTGACATATTGGTCTCAGTACGCCATAGCCTGATATTATTTAATAATATACAAAACACAGTCTTACACATATGTCAGTAATTTAAAAATATTTCTGTTAGTATATTGCATGTTCTTGTCACTAAACCATGTTTACACTCTTTTTAAAATCATTTTTACGATTTTAACCAATTGCATTTTCTATTTTATTTCATATACCATGCAGTTCATAAACCATCTTGATTGGTCTGGGATGTACAATATTGCCAATAAAGCTTCTTCTTTTTTTCCATTATGATTCAGAAAGAGTAGTAGTGAGAAAAATAGTTTAGTTTAGTTTTTCGCATGAAAATGTCAATTTAATGTCTGAGAATGGTGACTGCTTGTGTCTGCAATAGAGGACATATTTGAGAGAGGCTGTTATTTTGTATGTGGGTTTACTTAGATATACTTTGGGGACTAATTTGATGCCAGAATTTTGCAGAATATTGTTAAACTTCTCTTGTTCTTAAAAACAACAACAACAAAATACATGCTATGCAGAAATGTAGAAATGCAGAAAGGTTTCTGTCATGTTTTGAGTTAAAGAATATAAAACATAATTAGCTCAAAATTAAAAGAATAGTCATTAGAAAGTCCTCACCATGATAAAAAACATTCAGATGTTTTTGAGTGGGTGTGTGTAAATGCATGGTTGCTCCATTCAGAGTGACTCGCACAGTTCTGCTCTCAGGCTTCAGGCCCAGGAAACTGACATAAGATGTCAGTCAAGCAGGAGGGAGAGAGAAGGAGCTGAAGACTGAGTGAAAAAGAGATACAAAGAGATGGATGGAGAGATAGACACATACTCTCATCTCACAGCAGATACTCAACTATTAACTGCTATTTAGAGTTGCATACACACATACAGACACGTACTAATTTGTGTGCAGTGTCACTAATAAGCGAGTCATTATAGCTGGGAGGACATTATTACAGCAATGTCATTTATCAACAGCTAATGAAGATTCGACACCAGTCACCGTGAGACTGCATGCATACATCTGGAACACTGAATCACAGAAAGGCATTAATATGAAATGCTGGACCAGAAACGGCCATTTGTCTAGAATATTGGATCACAACTGGCAATAGCTGGAATACTGAATGAGACTGACATTAAAATTGAATAGTAGATCAGAAACTGCTATTGAACTTCAGTATTCAGCCTGGTCTCATTGTTTATATGTAGGATGTAGGAAATATTTAAGAGATACTGCATGTGCATTATGTCCATTGTTTATACAGTATGTAACATTTACCGGTATAAAAACATAGTTTTTGTATGTTTGGGTAGACTATTTACATTTTTACTATTTAACTTTTAAACAATAGGCTATACAAAAAAAATCTACAGAGACAATAATTTTAGTTACAATAGTTACAATAAATGTTTGTGTGGTAGAACCACATTTTGTATAAAATACATATGAGATCATGTTAATTTATATTGGAAGAGAACATGCCTTTTATTGGGCAATGGCTAACTGGATCAGAAGCTGATGTTAATCTGGAATACTGGGTCAGAAATGTATTATATATTGTTTATCAACTTATTCTACTAACCCTAAACCTACCCTAACAGTCTACTCTGAGAGTTAGTAGACATGTAGTTGCAAATTAATGAGAATTAGTTGACATGTAGTTGACATGTAGTTACAAAGTTACTTATAGTTAGTAGAATGTCTAAAGTGGACTATCGAAATAAAGTGTAACCAAATAGTGGGTCAGAAAACTGGTATTTTTTAGCAAAAGTCTAGTTCAGGTGCTCGAAGTAAGCTGGAATTCAGGACCAGAAACTGGCTTGCTGGATTGATATAAAAACAGCAAAGTTTAAATAGAAGTACAGCAGACAAAATAAAAGAACTGCATGAACGGAGTAATAAGATATCTCAGAAGAGTTATCCAATTCCAGATTCAGCATGCAAGTATGCAAATGGAACGACATCAACATAGATTGTAACAATTACTATTATTTTTTTATTTTTTTTTATTCTTGGTTCTGGCCTTTATTTTTTAATTTTTAAATTCTTGGTTCTGGCCTGTAGAAAGCAATACCACAGTCAAATATAAATTACCACCTTTATTTTTCCCTAGCATTAACACACAGCACTGTCATCTCCACAGGACCACAACACACAAACCAGCTGTTAAATTACTCCTGTGAAGAGGTTCACCCCTTCAGTTAGATAGAGATGGTGTGATAGAGTCTAAACGATTGGGGAGGAAGGGTTGCACAGAAAGGGAGAACACCAGTGGGGAAGGAAATGAAATCAGAGAATCCATATAGTGGCTCTGTCTTGTGCTCATCTGTGAGATTCTGCCTACGTTGTTCGTCTCTTGAGTCTCATGAACTGAAATGGAGAGATTGTGTGTTTGACCTTGATGAAAGGATTCATTCTCTGAAAGGTCTAAGGCATTGTTGAGTTTGTTTATTTTTATTTATTAGTATAGTTTGAATTCATGTTCCAGTTTCCAGTATTTCAGTGGTTTAAGGCATATGGGACCCCATTTGTCATACTATTAACAAAAAGCAACCAATATTATATGTATTGCATTATATTTATTAAAATAGTCTCATTTAAAGTACCTTGTATGAACATTAATTTGTCATAGATTTGTATTACTATTAACTGTTTAGCTGTTATTAATAATAATAATAGTCACTAATATTTCAGTCCACAACAAATCCTCAAACCGCAAGTTTTGGTGTGGGTGTG
>NW_015540946.1:506736-507037 GCF_001515605.1 Sinocyclocheilus anshuiensis
CAGTCCACAACAAATCCTCAAACCGCAAGTTTGTGTGTGTGTGTGTGTGTGTGTGTGTGTGTGTGTGTGTGTTTGTTTATTTATTTGTGAGGTACTACCTCCCTAATATTACCTTATATTAATTATATTAATATAATTTATTGTACTAAAATGTATAAAAATATACTGTTTTTAATTTCAGAGGTCACAATGGATTTATGGCTCTGTGTGTCTGTTGAGATGTTGTCTTGTGTGTGTGTGTGTGTGTGTGTGTGTGTGTGTGTGTGTGTGTGTGTGTGTGTGAGTGAGAAAGAGCATATTG
>NW_015540946.1:507059-514774 GCF_001515605.1 Sinocyclocheilus anshuiensis
TGTGTGTGTGTGTGTGTGTGTGTGTGTGTGTGTGTGTGTTGGAAACTAAGTGTAATAATTAAATATTGATTTTTAGGAGCTCTTGACTTTTATGAAATTGATCTCAGGAGTTTCAAAGACTGCATGGGCCTCCTCTGACAAACTCTTTGCAGATTTTGTTTTTTATTTATTTATTTTTTAAATAAATTATAAATAATATGCAGCAAATGTCAAAAATACAGCAGGCCTCTGCACTCTGGTGCCATTTCAAGTTTTGTTGGTATTATGTTGTCACCAATTCTATTTTAGCTGTAGAAACAATTTAATCTGATGTTTATCGATAGCCTTCAATCCAGTCTGACAATATGAGACACAAAAATACTTAAGTACTACTTTTAGAACTTACCTGACATAACATCTGCAGACTTATCACTTTGAATACATGAATGAATTGTATTTATTACTTGACACACATGCACAAACACACAATGATACACTCAAACGCACTCACTCACGTCTTGAGCAAAAAATAACAGAAAGTTTCCCCTGAGTCCATTGCCCTCATGCTCTGGCGTTCATTCATGTTGGCACTCGGCCACTCTGAAGTCTCACAGAAAGTGCAGTCACCTGCTGTGATTTCACGCCTGAGGTGAGTGGGCACAGGACTGCAGCAGAGGGCCACACGGGCCACACATCAATCTGCTCTGCTCACCTCTGACAGACTGGCCACAGGACCCAAGGGTAGAAACACACACACACACACACACACACACACACACAAACAAACACTCACGCTTTAATTATTGATGTTATTGAGGAGCTGTCATGTTAGCCGAATTACAGTTGGGACCCAGGGTTACAGTGTCAAAACCTGCTGGTACAGTTTCTTTCTCTCAATCTTTATATTTGCCTATGACATTTGTATCTATTACTTCAGCGGCATTGTTATTCTGAGTACTCTGACCAAATCATAAGGGATTTGTTAAGCTAGTAGCTAAATAATCCCTCCTAAAAACTCAAGCTGGATGATAAGATGTTCTTTTCTTGTGTTTTTGTTTCCTCATTACTGTATTTATTATGTGTAGGGTTAAAAGGCGCCTTTGATATTATTTTAATCTAAACCACTAGATGGCATGGTAGGCCTATTTGGGGTAAAAAGCGCCCCTGCTGTTGGGGCTAAAGGCGCACAGTAATTAACATGATAATTAATAGATGGCTGACTTTTCCATTTGTTGACATGACATGGTTAGATTCAGATGGTAAATATCACATATTATGTTGGGTGTCCATATTAGAGATAATCACCATGTTTAGAATGGAACCATCATATTTAAAAACATGATATTAATGATATAATATAATAAAATATCATTCGTTGTTACTACTGTAAATATATATTCAATTATTATTGGATCTCCAATACTTTCAGAATCTTCACATATTAAAACGATTTTGTTTCTGTATTTTAAAATATCTTTTTTATATTAACATATTTTAATGACAGTATATTTATTGAAAAAAATGAATTTTTTTATTTCTCAAAATAAGCAGAAAATAGTACAAACTTTGCTAAAGTGATTGTTTTGAACAAGTATTAACTTAGACATTATTTAAAAAAACATTATTTTATCTGAAGTATTTATATCAATACCGTGTGCCTTTTACCCCATGCTGGTGAGCCTTTTACCCCGTGTGTGGGGTAAAAGGCCCCTCTTGCCACCTCATATATTTATAAGATTTTTAAACAAAATAAACAACTTGAATGATTTATTTTCACACAAAATCTGTTGCTCCATTAATGTTCAATACAACGTATATATTTTTTCTGCAATTATACATTTTAGCCGCAGTGAATAACACATTTTTTCTTAAGGTGGGCCTTTAGCCCCGTTGTACCCTATTATTTTTTTGCACCTCAACGTTTTCAGAAATACAATGTTAATGGGAATAAGGCCAGACAAGACGGCATATTATACATTTTTCCCCTAGTCATTTGTAAGACGTTGTAATGTTTAGGACCCTATCATACACCTGGCGCAATGCGGTGCCAGGCGCGACGCAAGTGTTTTTGCTAGTTTCAGCCCGATGCAGTTGTTTAAATAGCAAATGCATTTGCGCCCATTTGTGCGTTCATGGGCATGCTGGTCTGAAAACGAGGTGTGTTCAGGAGCATTGCTGGCGCGTTGCTATTTTGAGGCAACTGAAACGGACTGCATGACAAATCAAACGTAAAATATGAAGTTCTAGGTTGGTTTATGGTAGTTTGTGCTGGACTAGCTGGTAGACCCAAAAAAACATTGTTGAATTGGGCATTGTTGAAAACGGTTTTGGTTCACCAAGATCATTAAAGTGAGCTAATGTTATTCCTTTTTTCACTTTGCAATATTCCGCAGGTAATTTAAACCCTTTGGCAAACAGTATCTGATTCCTCTCAGCGCTGTGCTTTAATTCTCCCAGACTCATTTCCTCACACACCCCTCCTCTTCCTGTCTCCAAGGTGACCTCAACGTTAAACCAGGCGCTGTGGGATGTGAAGACCTACCATTGCTGTGGTGTTCTTCAAGGCTAGGGCAATTGCTCCCCGTCACCATCCACTAAGAGCCTTGCCATGGCCCAGCGGAGCACCGTCACCCAGATTCAGGATGATGGATGGAATCTATGAAGAGACTGTCAGAGGAAAAGAGGAGGAGAGAGGAAAGGAAGGATTAAACAGTGGGAAGGAGGGGGAGAAATGAGAGAAGGAAAGCCTCAGAGGACAGATTGAATGAGGAAAGAAAACTCGGGAAGGTAAAGACAGCACGAGAGGAAACAATGGAAAACAGAGGAGACATTTAATATCGGCTTTTTTCTCCACACCGAGGACATCTCTTTCCCTCTAGGACTCTGAGATTCCAGCTGTCATTTGTACTTCTGTCTCTCTTTGCACTTTCGATACCTTAATGCGTTAGGCATTTCAGACATCTGAGAACCTCCATAAATCACTCGCCGCTCAGAGGGGAAGACCCGCTTGTCCGTTTCCCGGCCACCGTGAATCACGGCAGGACCGAGTTCGGAAAACCAAGAGGATAGACTGTACACCCCAGCAGCCCAGAGTTGACAGAGATTGAAGAAAAGAGAGAGAGGCAGATGGCAACTGTGGAGACATTAATGGAGGCTGCTAAAGCGCAGCTCAGATGGAGACACCATTTCTTTGATGTTGTAGCTTCAGGCTGTATAATGGGGTTTAAAGATCAGGCCAGTCAAACGCGCTGGAGTCCAACCAGAACACATTCAAACTTTGATTTTGCTGCAGTCATCAGAAAGAACAGAGGAGTGGGGAGAGAGAATTAGATTCACCGCAAGAGAAGTAGCTCAGTGCCCTACTTAAAAAAGAGATGAAGAGATAAGTTGAGTCCTAATATAACTTGAAGGCACACACACAAAATGCACAGTCATACCTGTGCAAGCACCTCCGTAAATGGCTCTCACACTCACTGTTAACTGAGACCATCAGGTCAGAGAGTCTGTAAAGTGGGTGTTCTGGTTAAACTGTTAATTATATAGATACACAGCAATATATGTCTACACACTATCATTCAAAATTACGTTTTTTTTTTTAATTCATACTTTCATTCATACTTTTTTTATTCATATTTTCATTGAAGAATCATGTGGCTGAAAATTCAGCTTTTCCATTACAGGAATAAATTAAATTTTAAAATGTATTAAAACAGAAAACAGTTTAAATTGCAACACTATTTCACAGTATTTTTTTACTTTATTTTTGATCAAATAAATGCAGCCTTTGAAAGCATAAAAGACGTCTTCAAAAACTTAAAAAAAAAAAAATCTTATAGACCCTGAACTGAAGACAGAGAGAGAGGTCAGAAATTATATTATTTTTTATTAAATTATTTTATAGGCTATTATCTACTAATCATATAAAATATGCACACACGGTACTGTATTTTTTAAGTATCAATTTTTTATTGTTTTTATCAGACTGCAAGTCCAATTCAAAGATTTTCATAGTCACACCTCTTGGATAGAAATTTTATTTGGATCCAGAGGTCAGTTGGATCCTTTTTTTTTCCAAGTTGAGGTATCAGTTGGATTACTAACAGATTATTAAGATACATGTAAACATAGCTACTATAATAGATTTTAATGTGGTGGAGCTGCAAGAATGCACACCATTGTGTCCAGTGGGACTGCAAAATGACAAAAGGCCTGTTACATGAATCAATCACATTTTCTCTTTGTAGGTCACAAATGCTGTACTTATTATTATTTAGCATGTCTTTGCCAGACACAGTGATTTCCAGTGCACTAATTGCAGGGTTGGTCCCTCTGGTGCAGCCTGAGGTTAAGGGCAGTGCTCAAGGGTGCAATGGTGATAAGGCAGAATAGTGATCTCAATAACTCTCAGTTTCCATTGTCACACCTATTTGATTCAAACTATAATTCTTTGTGTCAGCAAACCAGATCCTTTAACGATTAGAGTACAATCACCCTGTGTGTGTTGGCTACAATGTGGGAACCAAAAGTCCCCCATGAGGATACTAAAAGCTGGAATCATCTATGGCTTTATAACATACAAAAATAACTTTATAAACTTACTAAATAATGTTTTGTGAACATGTGCAGAAAGGATATGTGAGGGTTAAGTTTAGTGTTTAAAAAACTGGAAGTCATGTTATAAAATCAGTCATCTTGATACATAGACATACGATGTATTGTTTTTTGCACGTAAAATGGTAATATCATGTTTATTAGACATGTACCATGGTCTCCCTGCTGAAAAAAAAGGCTAAAACCAGCCTAAGATGTTTGGCCGGTCTTATTTGGTTTTATCTCCCAACCTGGCTGAGCTGGTCAAGTTTGTTTTAGCTGGTTGGTCAGCTTTTTTTTTGATGGATCTCGTAAAAACCATGGTAATCAGTAACATTGTATCTAAGTATTATATCCATTGTATAAGCCTATAAGTGCTATTATGGTATTATCCTCCAATCCATCACTGTACCAAGTATTTTTTGTAAAAGTCATTTGAAGGATATGACATGCTAACTCTAAATTAGCACAGACTGCCTACTATCCTATCGTCTCTTTTCCCCTTAATTCATTGTCTGTCCCTTCTTGTCTAAACCATTATGAGCAAGGGAACGCTTGGGCAAAAGCTGTAGTGGCACATTGTGAATTTTGTATTTTAATCATGTTCTGCTCTAATGGATTTAATGTAAAGCAGAGGAGAGCAGAGCTGGCGTCAGGCCAAGTAGCTAAAGCAGCTAAATACATTAGCCTAGCGCTTTCAGGCTAATGTTACCGCAGCTCTTGGCTACCGAATGTTTTATGTCAAACACTGATTTAGACTCTGACACATCTTCTGCCATCTTGAATAGCCATGAAATCACTTTCAGATGTCTTTTATTATGACAATATCAATGACTGGGTAATAGTGAGTTGCTAAACATGAATTTTTTATGCGTATTTATGAACCCTTGACCCTATATTTCAAAATCTTCATCTCATTTATCATGATTTCCTATTTTTGTTAGGTTGTGTGTGTTGACATTGCTAAAATTGGTTTCTGTGACCTTCTGTGAAAACATTTATATGCTCCTCAGTGCTAGGCTAAAATTCCTGAAATGTCGCTGGACTTATTCCTCTTTCGTTCTACTAGTTCTACACACTCTTGTTGTAAAAGATATATATGAATTAATGCTGAAATTGTGATATTATACTTTTTAAGAAATATTTGTATTATGGTAGTTTTTTTGCCCAAGCATAATATCCTGCCTAAAAAATCCCAAGTTGACACTTTGTTAACAAATATAAACTTTTCTTTCACTCCTGCGAGGAAAATATCCACACGTTCACTGCAGAAACATATTCATTTATATTCATTCTGAGATGAGAGGTCCATAAGCAACAATATGAGGTAGTAATGGCTTATTTTTCACATTTTATGGCAATTTGAGAAGGCAAAACGCACTATGCCCTCCTGATGAAATGCATTGAAAATGGCTGATGCTTCTCTCAGGCAGTGTTTCAATGTGTGTGTGTGTGTGTGTGTGTGTGTGTAAGGACAGATTACCCTTGAGATTTGTTCTGATAAGAAAAACATGCAAAACTAAAAAAGAGCTGAATCTTGGCTTATGAATGATTTATGAAGCATCAAGCCTTTGACTCGTTATGGATCAGTTCCATAATTTTTCGTTGCCTCAGTTGCAATGGGCCAGAGGGCGAAGATTCTAGGCAAAGTATAACACAATTTAATGCATAAACAAACATGGTTGAAGGGATACTCAGCTTAGCAGGAGGGCAAAATATGTTTACAAGATTTTTTTCATCCTTTTGATCTGAATTGTAATGATTTCAACAACAAAAAAAAATCACGAGGAATGAATTCATGGTTAAGGCACATTGCTTAACCATTGTGCTCTCAAAAATATAACTAAAGCCACTGATTTTTTTTCATTCATTTGCAATTCTTTGGGATGACTGTGTTTTTTGAAAAGCTGTTCAATATTTAAACATTAGTTTTGACTGCTACAGTTTAGACTGTATGTAGAAGTTAAGTTTTGTGTCGAGTGGCACAGAATTATAACCCCAATAAACACAAGGTCTGATGCTATGAGGGTGGATCTATACAATCTAGGCCTACATTGGCTTCAATCAGTGGAGTTATCATATAGCATATATATGCACAATTACAGTTGGAAAAATCCCCAAAGTACACATTAAGTGTCATTTACACTTTTGTTAGCCTAGCCACAATGAATAATGCTAACTACTACTATTTGAAGTCTTAATTAAATGCAGTAATTTGTAGCAATGCAATTTAAGCACTCAATCCGCTAGAAACTTATGGTGTTTTCACCTCTCATTTGTGTAAAGTTGTCCTAGCTTTTCCCAGCTTTTTGTCCTTCACTTCTTAATCCAATTTGTTGTCAGTCCCACAAACTCTAGTGTTAAAGGTGCAGATACATCTGTGAAACTTCCAATTTGAACACGCTGTGAAATCTGTGTGGGTAAAAGTTTGACTCTCATGCTAAATTCTCGATTGTGTGGATTCCTATTAAAATGACTGGATTCCTATTGAAATGACTGAATTTCACCCCCAAAAAGTCACCAACAACAGTAAAAGTGACCACAACTTAAGCCTGCTGCTTTGCTCCCATAGAGAATCAGTTGAATTGTTATCTGAACCAAAGCTGGTAATTTTCTCTAGCAGCTATTTTATAGTTTTCTCTCACGTCTTCACTCTTTTGCCTTTTTTTGATCTGCCTTCTTTGATTACGATATAAGGTTTATTTTTTAGCAAATTCAGTTTGTAAATTCATGTGCAAAAATTAAAATGTTGATGTTTTCTGCTTTAAAATGTGCAGGTTGAAAACACTCTTTGTACTTCATGTTGATTTAAACTGTTAATTGTAGATTAAACTAATTTGAGGCAGATAAATATGTGAAGATGGTATTAAAGTTTGAGGCACATGCCGCAAAAAAATCAATGGGAAAACAAAATGTGTTCCATTTAACCTGGTTTTCCATAGCATGAAGGGAGATGCTACTGATCACAGTGCCAGAGCTGTGTCATTTCGTTTAGCTGATCTGTGGTGTTGCATTTCATTTTCCAAATGGAATCTTTGAGTTGCACTTAATGGAATTGCCTGCATTATATCACCTGCAGCGCTGACATCAAACCCCCTTCCACACACACACACACACACACACACACACACACACACACACACACA
>NW_015540946.1:514903-520532 GCF_001515605.1 Sinocyclocheilus anshuiensis
CACACACACACACACACACACACACACACACACACGTTCAGTTGTACAGCAGGCCATGTGTGAGACTCCCTGCTGAGTCATTTGTCTGACCACACACCCTTACAGCAGACACACACATCCATGGGTATTCCTTTCTTTGTTCCTTTCTTTGTCCATCATCTCATGATGAAGAGATGGTGTAATGCTGTTACACTTCCCCCCAGCTATGTTTAGAACAGCATGCTTGCTTACTGCATACAGTGTATACAGCCTACTATTTTTTAGAAATGGCATGTGAAACGGCATGCGCTGTGCATGTTGGACCTTTCAAAAAGTAGTATGCTACACTGCATGTCTAATTATAGCAAATAACATCTAGTCATTGCATTAATAATTTGTAATTTGCATTTTAAATCTTTTTTTTTGTATAAAATGTCATCTTAAATATTAGCAGTGTGATCAAATATTAAAGAACGAGATGTTAAAAATCAAGATTGATAGGTACATTTTTTATGCTGGAAATGGGAGATCGGGTCGAGGGCATTCCCAGTATTCTCCACACATTTTGGCAAATGTAGTAGCTCGTCCTGTTATTTCATGCATACAAATTTTCTTTATTGTGCACAGTATGGATGCTACATTTCATAAATAGTATGACTATTTCAAACTTTTCTCTCCTCTTTCTCTTTGTAAATGATTGTAACTCTAAGCTAGCTCAGCTTTAAACAGATTATCACAGTGTATATTATATTTAGAGAGACTCTTAACTTTTATTAATAACACTTCAGCAACCCTGAAGACCAAAGGTGGACATTCTTTTTTAAAGTGCTTTAGACTCATAAATTAACACTAAGTGAGTCTTTAAGAGCAATTAATAGTCGTGTGAATAATTATATGGCAGCACATAAACAAAAACCTTTTCCATTGAACCAAAGTAGAGTTGTACTGCAGCCGACATCTGTGATGAAATAACATTGCACTGTTGCCAGTCATTTGCAGCACAGTTGATTCTGAATTTTAAACACTCAAAGCAGGAGCTAAGTTCTGCATGGTGTGTGAGAATCCCATCATGTAGCTGGATTACTTAGATTGGTTCTCATTCTCAAAGGATTTACCCTATAAACCTCATAGTACTTGCCACTGACCAATTCAACACTGCACTGGTTTGATGGAAAAATTGAGTGTAGTGATGTGAGACACTGACTCTGAGCATGTGGTCTGCCTGACGGTTTTATTGTCCCTAAGGGCTGAAAAACTCTGGAGATTAAAAAATTCACTTGTGTTTTCCTGCCTATATAAATAACATCTTAGTTTTATCCCCCACCAGTCTGAAAGGGGGGTCTAGGGGCAAAGTTCCTATTGCAGTCTGCTGTGATGTGATTTGGGGCAACGAAGTAATACAAACTATATTGGATCCAACAGCAAACCTGAGTCTCATTGAATTGATACACATTTCTCATGCAATGCATGAGTTCAGCATAAATAACAAACATAATTAAATACAGAGGTCTAAGTACTGTAGTGAAAACAGTGTATTCTAAAGATAAGAAAGGTTGAAAAATAGTAATGTGGAACTGAAATACCAATAAATCACTGATTTTTGGAACAAGAAACATTGCCAAAAATTAAAATTGGACTTCAGGGAAAAGAAGTTAGTCATGCGCTGAAATTAAAATGTTTTGGCTGATAACTGATAAATTGTCAATATTAAAATTCTATATTATTTTGTCAAAAATAAAACATGTACAGTATGAAAAATGGATATTCATTTTGAGATTTGATTGAAAAAAAATACAGATTTTTTTAAGGTTAACTTTAGGTAATGCTTTTAAATTAAGTTGTTTACATTAAATTGTTTCATTTAAATCAATAAAAAATATCTGATATCAGCTGATAACCAATATGGTAATGATTGATTGTACCCCCAAAAAATAAAAATGTAAAATAAAATCTAAGGAAATATAGGATTCAAATTCAAATTCAAAAGCTTTATTGTCTATCCCCAATTGTCTTTAGACAAAGGCTCAACAAACAATACAAATAATAATCACAACAACAATTAACATTATATCACTTTAAACCCACATTTCATCTTAAGATCCTATTTAAAATACCAATGGCAGTTGGAATAAAGGTCTTCTTATACTGGGCCTTTTTCACCAAAGGTATATACCTCTGCCAGATGGAAGTAACTAAAATGAACTATGCAGGGGATGAGAAGAGTCTCCCACAATAGCAGAGGCTTTCATTTTTAATGCCACAGTATAAAGATCAGTGAGAGGTACTTGTCTCTCACCAATAATCCCACCTGCTCAACTTCCTCTCCATGAAATAACAAAGGCTTACAAAGTTTTTGTACATTATTAGCCCCACAACACATTTCTTTAGTTTTACTAATATTAAGCTGCAAAGAACTGTATGGCCCATTTTACTATTTTGCACCTTCTTCCAGGTGGCGATAAAGAGGAATATCTCTTCTGCACAAGAGCTGATGCATCACTTGTAATCCAGCATTTTATTTGTGTGAAGGTTTATTCTATGTCAATATATCTCTCTCTACTTTAAGCAGGCAGTGCACAGGGTTTCCCACAGAGACAGAGCAAAATAGAGAGGGACTTTTCTCAGCTTTTAATGAGCCTAGGCAGATGTTGAGACAGCTGTAGCTTTGCTTAAAAACATCTCAAATCTCTTGTCATATGCTCACAGACGAAAATACAAGTATCATATACTCTCTTATACCTGTGCTGCACCGATTTCTAATATACTGTATTAACTGGCAAGATCTAATATATATAAAATCTAAAATATTTATATTTACTAAAATGTCTGTGTGTGGTTCTGCATTTGCATGTTTATAATGCTTGAGATTTAGGGAAGGATGAAAACAGGTTTCTAGTCTAATTAATTCAGCAGTTGGGATGATTCTTATGGCTCCGTAGCTATAAAGTGTTAACTGAAGGCTAAAATAAAATGATTTAGCTTCATCTAAAACTATCCATCTGTGAGTACCATGCCTGCACATGCATGACCTCATTACCTGCTACACTGTGCTCTCTTCCTGTGAGTGGACTAGTTAATTTGGCCCAATTCCATTTCACCAGGAAATAATGAATACATCTTGTTATGGTCTGACCCAAAGACCATTTGATTAAAGCTTAAGTATGTCATTTTTGCAGCACTAGCACTACTGATTGAACAGTAATAATGTTTTCAAACAGGTATCCTCCACGTTCCTGTTCTGGGTTTTTCCCTGCAATGGCCCGAGAGACTGCTATAATCTCCAGACCATACACCATACATAGCAGGAAGCGATTTAGAGAATGGATGGATTCATGGTAAAATCGGTTTCCCAAACAACCCATATGCCATTGGTTTGACAAGCAAGTAGTCCCACCTCAAACTTATGCGATTGGTAGAGCAAATGTTTTGTTGTGATGCTAAAAGCTAAAAGAAAGGGCAATATTACCACAATGTTGTTTAAACTCTTTGACTTACTTAATTGTCTCTGAATATTAAGCTGTGATAGGAAGTTTTATTTTATCAAAAAAATTCACATTTTTAGCTTCAAAATTTCTTCAGGATTTGCTTTAATTTAACTTTATTGTATTAAAGGGGTCATATGATGTTGCTAAAAAGAACATTATTTTGTGTATTTGGTGTAATGAAATGGGTTTATGTGGTTTAAGGTTAAAAAAACACATTATTTTCCACATACTGTACATTTTTACAAAGTTCATCGGTCTGAAAAGCGAGGTGTGCTGTGATTGGCCAGCTATCCAGTGCGTTGTGATTGGCCAAATACCTCAAGCATGTGACGGAAATGTTACACCCCTTACCATACTGTGATGCCGTGTCCCGGCCGGAGCGACGAGACAAAAACATTAAAACCCATTATAAACGAGGCATTTGTTGCATCCAGTGGGGGACATAATTACGGATTATAATGACTTATACTGTCTTTTATACAAGCACTACTCTACACTGCTCAATGTAACACTCCAAAGAGAAAGGAAAAATTTAAATCGCATCATATACCCCTTTAATACATAATGCATGTCATAGACAGACAGACACAGACAGACAGACAGACAGACTGACTGACTGACTGACTGATTGATTGATTGATTGATTGATTTACACAAACAGTATACACAAATGTACTTCAGTGTTTTCATGGAAATAATATTTTTATGGCTTTTTAATATAGAAATTTAATATGGAATATTGTATTTCATACCATGTTTTAAACCTGTTTCCATTGGTTGAATACTTCCATTGGTTATATAAATATAAATACTTCCAACTCGCTAATGTGTGTGTGTGTGTGTGTGTGTGTGTGTGTCAGGGAGACGCTCCAATGTTGTGCTGCAGTTGTATTGATGAGCGCATTGATGGCAACAGGATAAGTAATTTCTCCACCCTGTCCCCTCATCTCCACCTTCTTTTCCACTGCAAGAGGCAATCACAACAGAACAAGATATATTTCATCTCAGTTAAGTACTTAAAAATGTAAAGTGAGTCCACATGCCCTTCCAAGGAAATGCATGGACACCTGTTGCAATTTAAGTGGGTGAAAATCCATTCTTTACCTCAAAGTACTGTAATTACATTCAATAATTAATGACAGGGCCATTTTATGACAGGAACATGGAGAAATTCAGTTATGATGAAAGTGCAGTCAAGCATTCAGCAGCCAAGTGTAAAGACTACAGGGATATAAATGATAAATGCACTCAATTTAAAATATAAGTGTTGGCCTATTCATTGTTGACATGTTTTTTAATTTTATACAGGCAGGAGTGCAGCTCAAAAAATGTTTTGGACTGCTGCAACTGAAGGTGATGGAACCCTCTAACTCTTTTAACTCATTGAGCAGCCTGTCATGTTGTAGTTATGGAGCTAGGCACAATATATCAGAGTAACATTGGTTATCAGAGAGTGTTATTTATTTATTTATTTGATTGAACAATATTGAATATATTGCCAGTAGTGAATGTAATATTTCATGCTGATTACCTTTATCATCTAACACTCGCTTAAAAATAATAAATAAAAAAACACAAGTAATTTAATAGCACTGTTACATGTAATCTTTAGCAGATCTCAAAATTAATATCCATTTGTCGTTCTAATGTTACATTATAAATACAGTGCCTTGCGAAAATATTCATACCCCTTCATTTTTTTCACATTTTGTTATGTTGCTGCCTTATGTTAAACTGCTTTAAATTACTTTTTTTCCCACATCAATCTACACTCCATACACCATAATGGTAAAGCAAAAAACAGGTTTGTAACATCTTTGCAAATTTATTAAAAATAAAAAACTTTATTTGTTATAAAAATAAAAACCTGATTTATTTGGAACAGTTGAAATTTAGCTTAGGAGCATTCATATTGCTTCTAGACGATACTACGCTTAGAGTGAAGTTAACCTGTGGCAAATTCAATTGAATGGGTATAATTTGGAAAGGCACACACGTCTTAATAAAAGGTCTAACGGCTGATAATGCGTATCAGAGCAAAAATCAAGCACTGAGGTCAAAAGAACTGCATGTAGAGCTCAGAAACAGGTTTGTGTCAAGCCACACATCTGGGGAAGATTTCAGAAAAACATTCTGCTTCATTGAAGGGTCACAGAAGCATGTAG
>NW_015540946.1:520865-528972 GCF_001515605.1 Sinocyclocheilus anshuiensis
TCTGAGAGTAACGCAATTTCAATTCTCTGTGTGTATGTGCTGTACATGTGGAAGAATTGACAATAAAGCAGACTTGAAACTTGAAACTTGACTTGAATACTTATGCAATGTACTTATTTCAGTTTTTTTTTTTAAATTAAATTTAAGAAGTTGTTACAATTCTGTTTTTGCTTTGTCAATGTGGTGTATGTGTAGATTGACGTGGAAAAAAAAGTAATTTAAAGCAGTTTAACATAAGGCAAATACATAACAAAACGTGAAAAAAATGAAGGGGTATGAATACTTTTGCAAGGCACTGTAAGTTGTAGCAAATACAGAGATTGATTTTTTTAGTCCATTATTACATTTAGATAAATCAATATAGAATTTTAATATCTGCCATTATCAGCTGGTCAGTATTAGTGATGTCCGGTTCGCGAACGAATCGTTCTTTTGAACCGGTTCTTTTTAGTGAACCGGTCGAACCGGTTCACCAAATCGGACTGAATCGTACAAAACAGTTTGCATCTCAAGTCGGCACTGATCCACAATTTTCCAAAAGGGTCTGGCTGCAGCTGGCGCTTGCACTCTCAGACGTGCATTCTCAGGCTTGCACTCTCAGACACTTGCTGCAGCCAGACCCTTCTCCAATTTTCTAAAGTTTCTCACTTTCAGACATGCCTTACAGTCCCTACGACTCGAAATAAACCAATATCTTGGATTATTCATTACTCCTGTAACTCCAACAGCACTGAAACATGCTGTGCAGACTGAGAGAACCGATGAGCACGAGCAGATATACTGAGCATGCGTGTACTACCGAATGAACGGTACTGCTACAGCGGTTCTCGAGTCAGCAGTTCTCGAATCACCAGTACACTGAACCATTTCTTTCGGACACGTTCGACATTTCGGACACGTTCGAGAACCGTTTCTTTCGGACATGTTCGATATACTGAGAACCGATGAGCTGGAGATACTGAGCATGCATGTAGTACCGAACGGTACAGTGGTTCTCGAGTCAACAGTTCTCGAATCACCAGTACACTGAAATGAGAACTGTTTTCTTTCGGACACATTCGAGAACCGTTTCTTTTGGACATTGTTCGACATACTGAGAACCGATGAGCTGGAAATACTGAGCATGCTAAAACTGATGCTGTGCTGATATTATGAGCGTGAGTGAACCGAGGACTTGAATGAGGGGGCGAATTTGACAGAATTAAGTTTATTTAACAGATAAAACTTACTGGAAAGTGCAAATGCAACTATATTAAACAACATTTTAAGATGATGAACATGCAACTGTCACGTGTATGTTCCTGTTGAGTTCCTGTTTTCCTTATTTGGTCTTTCCTGTTCCTGTCCTCGTTGTGTGAATTCGTATCCAGCTCCGTTTGATTAATTAGTTAATTTGCTCCCAGGTGTGTCCCATTGGTGTCTGTGTATTTATAGTGTGTTCTGCCCCTTGTTTCCTGTCCGCTGTTAAATATCATTCATAAGTTCCAGTATTTGTATCCCTTTGTTTATTGAATTAAATTCTTGTTCACGTATTCTCCAGCGTCTCCTCGTTCCTCCCTCGTGAAGCGTGACAGAACAGCGGACCCAAAACTGAAAGTAAGCAGCGCCTTTTCCCCCGTTTTTAAAAGTGTTTTGTTTTCCCGTTCGTTTCTCCCCGCTCATATGGAGGAACGAGCGAGGTTCATCTCCGTGGCTCAGGCGAGCCCCAACCCCATCGTCTACGCAAGGGCGTTCGTGCCATTTGCCCTCGCCAGCTCCCTCGAGGGGGAAACCCTCGTGATGCTGTTCCGGCTCGGGATGACTTACCATCGCCCCGCAGAGCTCCCAGACGAGGGCTCCTGATCCCCTGTTAAGCCCAGGGAGGGCTCCAGTTCCCGAGTATAGCCCACAGAGGGCTCCGGTTCCCGAGTTTGGCCCGGTGAGGGTTCCAGCTCCCGAGTTTAGCCCAGTGAGGGCTCCTGTCCCCGTGCTTAGTCCAAGGAGGGCTCCAGTCCCTGAATCCCCTCCCGAGCACCCTCAAGTGCCCGTTTTCATTTTTACATTGGGATAACTTTTGGCATCGAGTTATATAAACTTAAAATACACTATCAGCTTTCATAATTTTTCATATTACATATTATAATGCTGTAATGCCCATTTACTTGACAATGATTAATTAAAGTTTTAGTGTATTATTACCTTTATTTGGACAAAATTATATAGAATTTTTAAAGAAATGCAGAGGCAGGCAGTTATGTGAGGTATTTAAGTTCCCCACCAGGGATTCTAACCAGCCACATTCTAGTTATGGAGGTGGAATCCTTCCAGCTCACCTTCAGCCTCCACCATTAACCTAGAACAGATTAAACATCCTCTCAATTCAACGAGACATCTACTGCTCCACCTTTCTAATGCTGTACTTACCCCCTCCTGTAACAGAAAGACTGGAAGATGTCAGTGTAAACAGTTTATTGCAGTACCAATGTAACAGATAATGAATGCAAAAGACCACAGAGATACATGACTAGACTGAATGATAATAGAGATACTGTCCATGAAGGTGGATGAGAGATTGTGGATGCTGTGCAGAGGATGGAAAGCACTCCTCTTGGGAGGATGAGCTGAGGAGATGAATATGGAGCATGGGAGACAGCGAAGGAGCGCAGGCACACATGGAACACAGATAAGCAGTCCAAAGCCCAGTTTGAGATCAGATGAATACTGAGTGAGAGGTGTGCGCTTATATGTGGTGAGTGATTGCTGATGAATCCAAAACCGGTGTGGGTGATTAGGGGTCCGTTCTTTGTACGTCGCTAACTCCGTTAGCTGGATTTGATTGTTGACAATTTGGCCTGATTTTTGGCATGAACCTTCTTAGACAACTTAATCCAGATATTTTAATCAAATCCGCAAATTTGTTTGAAGAACCAAATTAGCCAGAGATCAGTTATCACGATTAGAAGATCTGGCATCTTTCAAATCATCTCAGATGTATTAAGCGAGGTACGAAGAACGGGCCCTAGAACTCCGGTGAAGGTGCACGTTGTGACTGAGTAGTGAGGGAGCCTGGCACTTCCGTCACACCTCCAAGCCTCTGCAGAGAAACAACCCCCTACTACTGCAGAAGGCGATCTCGCCCTGGCTAAATGGCGAGACTTAATAAGTAGCTCCTGCAGACAATTGTCCACACCCTATGCAGGCTAACCTTATATTTGGTGGGTGGGGGGAATAGAGAGATTACTGTCTGACAGATACTGTGAAAGGTTTAGTGGTTTAAGAGTGCTCTTCAAAAACCCTTAATAACTCTTGTTTCACATTCACATCACAAGTTGAACAGAAAAAGGTGCCAGTGTTAGTGGGGGAGGACAGTTTTGCTGCATAATTCATTTTTGATCTGCACACCCTCAGAAACTAATCACTGCTTTGATTACCATACTGAAGACGTGTCTGATGTTTAAGAATGTTCTTGATATATATTGATATATGCACACACACAAACTACTGTATGCACACACACATACAGATACTACTGTTCAATAAATATAAACTACAGTAAAAACAGTAATATTGTGAAATATTATTACAATTTAAAATAACTCTATTTTCTATTTTAATATATTTTATAATTAATCCTTGTGGAGATCACGTGATGCTTCGTACGTAATGGCTGCAGATCTTTAGAGCTCCTGGCACGCTCCCTTATTTATTAACATTTAACAGGTTAAAGTATTCAAATTGAACATTCTAAATATACCTTTCAACAAGATGAATGCCAACAAGAAAGCTGCACCGTCGCCTGTGAAAACCCAGACTGGAAAAAGGATGAAATCCTCAACTTGCAGCGAAAACATGGCGGACGCCATTTCGATGGCATTAACGAAGCAAGAAGACACGTTGGAAGAAGTTGTCCGGAACGCAGTGCATATTGCAATGAAAGATGTGACACAGTGCATACAGTCTTTAACTGCGGAATTTCAATCACAGATGACCGTCGTGCGCGGGCTTATCGAGAAGGTGGACTATGTCCAACGCGAGATAAGAGGCCTGAAACAAGACGTTGTCGGCTGCAAATCAGATCAGTATCTAAGTTTCAAGTAAAGCTGGCAGAATTGGAAGATCAAGAAAGACGCAATAACGTTCGGATTGTTGGTCTTGCACCGAACCGTGAGGGAGGTGATATGATACGCTTTCTCCAAGAAATGCTTCCAAAGAGGATCCCTTCGCTCTGAAACAGGCCAATAGAGATCAAACGAGCCCACCGCATCTATGAACAGCAGAGGTCCACGGAGACGGGTCACACTATGATTTTTAAAGAGCTGAGATATCAAGACCGTCAGGCTATTCGCCAGCTCCCTCGAGGGGGAAACCCTCGTGATGCTGTTCCGGCTCGGGATGACTTACCATCGCCCCACGGAGCTCCCAGACACCACCAACCTCAACTGGAAGGAGGCAGTCATCCGGTGTCTGGAGAGCCTCCGATCCGGGACCCCTCCGCCGGCCATTCCTCAGTCAAGCCCGCCTGCTGCGGCTCTTTCCTGCCCGCCGGCTGCCGCAACGTCCCTGATCCCCAGTTAAGCCCAGGGAGGGCTCCGGATCTCCAGTTAAGCCCAGGAAGGGCTCCTGATTCCTAGTTTAGCCCAGGAAGGGCTCCAGATCCCCAGTTAAGCCCAGGGAGGGCTCCAGATCCCCAGTTAAGCCCACGGAGGGCTATTTTAATCAAATCCGCAAATTTGTTTGAAGAACCAAATTAGCCAGAGATCAGTTATCACGATTAGAAGATCTGGCATCTTTCAAATCATCTCAGATGTATTAAGCGAGGTACGAAGAACGGGCCCTAGAACTCCGGTGAAGGTGCACGTTGTGACTGAGTAGTGAGGGAGCCTGGCACTTCCGTCACACCTCCAAGCCTCTGCAGAGAAACAACCCCCTACTACTGCAGAAGGCGATCTCGCCCTGGCTAAATGGCGAGACTTAATAAGTAGCTCCTGCAGACAATTGTCCACACCCTATGCAGGCTAACCTTATATTTGGTGGGTGGGGGGAATAGAGAGATTACTGTCTGACAGATACTGTGAAAGGTTTAGTGGTTTAAGAGTGCTCTTCAAAAACCCTTAATAACTCTTGTTTCACATTCACATCACAAGTTGAACAGAAAAAGGTGCCAGTGTTAGTGGGGGAGGACAGTTTTGCTGCATAATTCATTTTTGATCTGCACACCCTCAGAAACTAATCACTGCTTTGATTACCATACTGAAGACGTGTCTGATGTTTAAGAATGTTCTTGATATATATTGATATATGCACACACACAAACTACTGTATGCACACACACATACAGATACTACTGTTCAATAAATATAAACTACAGTAAAAACAGTAATATTGTGAAATATTATTACAATTTAAAATAACTCTATTTTCTATTTTAATATATTTTATAATTAATCCTTGTGGAGATCACGTGATGCTTCGTACGTAATGGCTGCAGATCTTTAGAGCTCCTGGCACGCTCCCTTATTTATTAACATTTAACAGGTTAAAGTATTCAAATTGAACATTCTAAATATACCTTTCAACAAGATGAATGCCAACAAGAAAGCTGCACCGTCGCCTGTGAAAACCCAGACTGGAAAAAGGATGAAATCCTCAACTTGCAGCGAAAACATGGCGGACGCCATTTCGATGGCATTAACGAAGCAAGAAGACACGTTGGAAGAAGTTGTCCGGAACGCAGTGCATATTGCAATGAAAGATGTGACACAGTGCATACAGTCTTTAACTGCGGAATTTCAATCACAGATGACCGTCGTGCGCGGGCTTATCGAGAAGGTGGACTATGTCCAACGCGAGATAAGAGGCCTGAAACAAGACGTTGTCGGCTGCAAATCAGATCAGTATCTAAGTTTCAAGTAAAGCTGGCAGAATTGGAAGATCAAGAAAGACGCAATAACGTTCGGATTGTTGGTCTTGCACCGAACCGTGAGGGAGGTGATATGATACGCTTTCTCCAAGAAATGCTTCCAAAGAGGATCCCTTCGCTCTGAAACAGGCCAATAGAGATCAAACGAGCCCACCGCATCTATGAACAGCAGAGGTCCACGGAGACGGGTCACACTATGATTTTTAAAGAGCTGAGATATCAAGACCGTCAGGCTATCTTAGACGGGGCTAGAGAGGTGAGCAAGAGGGGACCAATTCTGGATGGCGAGAATCGGCTGAAATTCTTTGCTGACTACAGTGCTTATGCTTCGTAAAAACGGAGAAGCTTTGCTGATACACGGAAGGAGTTGCGGGCAGAAGGAATCCAGTCTTTTTTGATTTACCCAGCCATTCTGTGCGTTATGCACAATGGTGAGAAACGGTCTTTCTCTTCACCCCAGGAAGAAGAGGAGTTCCGACGGCAGATCGCTGATACTTCTCGGGCAAGACGGCAGCTGACTTTTGCTGATGTCAATCCATACCAGATGGACACGAATAGAAAATGATAATTAACCAGCCATCAATTCTGGTAGGCCTGTCTATGAAACTGTGTGATCTAGGACACTTGACATTACTTTGGATAAACCTATCAATAAGCTAAAATGCTGTTTCATCTCTAACGTCATACTGTTGTTAAGTTTGGTATTACTGTTCAAGATTGCTTTTTTGTTCCGGACGGACACCACTAGTTTTAAAAGTATTTAAAGCAGAAAGGCGTGCTTTCAGTTGAAAGTGCGATTTATAGTTCTATTGTTCCTGTTAACCTTTGTTTTTGATGTTTACACGCGGGGGGAACGGGTGAGTCTCAGATCAGTGGAACGTATGATGCTGTCACGGTTCCGATACACAAGTTGGGGAATAGTCAGCAGTCTGGGAGAGAGGGGAGGGGGGAGCTTCGTCCTGCCATGTATTTTCTCTTTTATGTTTGTAAGGAAATGTGCAATCAAAGAACTTATGTTTAAAACAAATCATTATTTGACCTTTAATATAGTTCAAGTTTACAGCCTCTTTGATAATGGTTAAGATTTCAGTTATATCTATCAACATCAGATAGTCCTATAAAGAGAACTAAGTTTTTGGATAGTTTACACAGATGCTGCGCAGATGTGGCTTTAGTCCATGAATCAGATTTAAAAACAACCAATGTTGCTCGTATTCAAAACAAATTTTATAAAGTTATTGCTGCATCCGGTGATGGCACAAAAACAAAGGGGTCTCTTATACTCATTAAACGAAACCTTCCTCTTGTTATTGAAAAATGTAGTAATGATAAATCTGGTAGATTGAGCTATTTCTGTACATATATTCAAGGTAAGAAAATAGCTTTTGTCTCCGTCTATGCCCCAGCAGTTTTTGATGTAAACTTTTTTCAGTGGTTAACACGCAAGTTGCTGCTCTTAAATGAGTATGCACTCATTATTGGAGGAGACATGAATGCACTTGCAGATTTGATGCTTGATAAATCCACTACTATATTTACTAAATCACAAGAGATAACATCAGCAAATTTTAAGTCTTTTATGCAAACCTTTAATCTCCTAGATGTATGGCGTGTTCAGAATCCATTGGTTAGAGATTACACTTTCCTTTCTTCGAGACATCAGACACATTCTAGAATAGATTATATTCTATGTTTTCATGAATTCAGGATATGCTTTGAGAGCATTGCAATCCTTCCTGCTGTAATATCTGACCACAACCCACTGCTGACAAAGTTTATTTACTGCTCACATGATAGATCTCCAAGATGGCAATTTAATACAACTCTTCTACAAGATTCTGGGTTTTTAATAGATTTTAGAAATAAGTTGAAAGACTTTTTGAACATAAATCTTAATAGCGTGGATAACCACATGATGGTATGGATGGCTCAAAAAAGCTTTATTAGAGATTTTGTTATCTCTTTTTCATCTCATTTAAACAAAGTAAGAAAAGCGCAAATTGAGGAATTAGAACAAAGTTGCCTTTCCCAAGAGACAGAGTTGAAGAAGAAATTCTCAAGATCTGTTGAAAGTGCGTTAAAGAGTTCCAGGTCTAGGTTAAACGATCTGCTTCGAAGAAAGGCTGAATTCATTATGCATAGAGTTCGGCAGAATTATTACTATAATGGGCCAAGACCCAGCAAGTTATTGGCGTTCCAGCTAAGACA
>NW_015540946.1:529088-540944 GCF_001515605.1 Sinocyclocheilus anshuiensis
TCCATGAATCAGATTTAAAAACAACCAATGTTGCTCGTATTCAAAACAAATTTTATAAAGTTATTGCTGCATCCGGTGATGGCACAAAAACAAAGGGGTCTCTTATACTCATTAAACGAAACCTTCCTCTTGTTATTGAAAAATGTAGTAATGATAAATCTGGTAGATTGAGCTATTTCTTTACAAATATTCAAGGTAAGAAAATAGCTTTTGTCTCCGTCTATGCCCCAGCAGTTTTTGATGTAAACTTTTTTCAGTGGTTAACACGCAAGTTGCTGCTCTTAAATGAGTATGCACTCATTATTGGAGGAGACATGAATGCACTTGCAGATTTGATGCTTGATAAATCCACTACTATATTTACTAAATCACAAGAGATAACATCAGCAAATTTTAAGTCTTTTATGCAAACCTTTAATCTCCTAGATGTATGGCGTGTTCAGAATCCATTGGTTAGAGATTACACTTTCCTTTCTTCGAGACATCAGACACATTCTAGAATAGATTATATTCTATGTTTTCATGAATTCAGGATATGCTTTGAGAGCATTGCAATCCTTCCTGCTGTAATATCTGACCACAACCCACTGCTGACAAAGTTTATTTACTGCTCACATGATAGATCTCCAAGATGGCAATTTAATACAACTCTTCTACAAGATTCTGGGTTTTTAATAGATTTTAGAAATAAACTGAAAGACTTTTTGAACATAAACCTTAATAGCGTGGATAACCACATGATGGTATGCCTACAAAAGGCTTTATTAGAGATTTTGTTATCTCTTTTTCATCTCATTTAAACAAAGTAAGAAAAGCGCAAATTGAGGAATTAGAACAAAGTTGCCTTTCCCAAGAGACAGAGTTGAAGAAGAAATTCTCAAGATCTGTTGAAAGTGCGTTAAAGAGTTCCAGGTCTAGGTTAAACGATCTGCTTCGAAGAAAGGCTGAATTCATTATGCATAGTGTTCGGCAGAATTATTATTATAATGGGCCAAGACCCAGCAAGTTATTGGCGTTCCAGCTAAGACAAAGTGAAGCTAGGGCTATTATTGATACCATTTATTCACCTACAAAAGGCCTAATAACCAATCCTAGAGAGATAAATAACACGTTTGCAGAACGTTTTAAAGATCTAAAAAAAGATAAGGACCATACTAAATGTTCACATTTTAGACCAATTTCATTAATAAACTCAGATTTAAAAATATATGCTTGGGTCTTAGCTTTACGTCTTGGAAAATATATCTGTAAGTTAGTTCAAAGTGATCAAGCTGGCTTTATTCCACATTGTTCGGCTGCAGACAATATACGTCGGTTGCTACATGTAATTAATGAAAGTAAAGATAAAAATTCCCCTTGTGCAGTTTTATCCTTAGACGCGGATAAAGCTTTTGATAGATTAAATTGGGATTATTTATGGAGGGTGCTGGGTAAATTTGGGTTTGATGAGAAATTTATTAATATGATACGAATAATTTATTATAATCCATCAGCAATTATAGCAACAAACGTCTTACACTCCCAACCGTTTGATATCTTGAGAGGAACGAGGCAAGGATGCCCCCTCTCACCAATGTTATTTGCATTGTCCCTCGAACCTCTAGCTCAAAAAATAAGACAAGATCAAATTTGTTCCATTTCAATTAAGGATACCCAACATGCAATATCTCTCTATGCAGATGACATTTTACTGTATTTTTCAGATTTTGGTAAAATTCCAAACATACTTGAAACATTTAATTGTTTTGGGAAATTTTCTGGATATAGGATCAATTGGTCCAAATCATCTCTTCTACCATTAAATAAAAAAGCTCAGAGTACCGTGATAACAACAACTATCCCAATCACGAATCAGATAACTTACCTAGGGATTTTTATACGGCCTTCTCTAAAATAAATTGTACATATAAATTATGATGAAGTCTTTCAAAAGCTTAAAAGAGATATTGACAGATGGAGGACACTTCCTGCGTCATTAAAATCCAGAGTCTCGACTGTAAAGATGAATATATTACCTAGGGTTCATTTTCTTAGTGCCATGATTCCTTTGCCACCTCTTTTAAAATGGTGGAAAAGACTTGACTCTTTAATTCGCACTTTTCTCTGGAATGGCAAACAACCAAAGTTAAAAGTGGCTACACTGCAGCGTACAAAAATCTAGCGTAGCGTTAGTTCTGGCAGGTCACATTAGTCAAGCTCGCATCCGCTGACTCTCAGCTGATCTCCATCAACCTATGGGAATACGACACCTATCTAAGCATTCATATATAAGGTCCCTCAGTATTATCAGCAGTTTTCGCATTGCTCAATAGCTAATTACCTCCATCCCCAGCTCTTCCTCTGTCAGTCAGGATTCAGCCTTCTGATTCTCCTTTGAATCAGACTAATTCTAAAATGTGTACATAACATTATTGAACTTTAACGATATCTGCAATACATATATATTGGTTCTGTTCTGTTTACCCTGGGGGGTTATCGCTGCTCTCCCTGATCTCATCCATGCTAGGCTTGGCATCTTTGACGATAGTGGTCCTGACAGAACTGACAAACGAGGCATCCATTTTATTTATTCATTCCCCAGTGCATGCTGGGAACTCAGCTATATCACCAACTGCGTGCAGTCAAGACATGGTTTGACTCTACAACTTCCACACCTTGTAAAGAAATTAAAGAAATAATTGTCAGACCAATTAGACTTGAAGATGTACTTTTCTCTGGACTCTCTTTAAAGTACTGCAAACAATAATTCGGCGCCATTGTAACAAACACCATTAACACTTTCAGAGCAGTGGAGAATTTATTAAGTCACAAGAACAAATGGCACCTACAGACTCCCTTATGGCGTAATAGGACCATTACATGTGGTTCAGAACCATTCAAATCTGAACAGTGGACAAAGCAGGGAATAAGGACTCTTGCTGACATATGGGATGATAATGGCATGCTTAGCTTTCAAAATATAGTTGCATCTTTTAATGTAAATGCATCATCCTTTTTTTTTTGTTCTTGCAATTACGTTCAGCCCTCAGAGCATATGGAGTCCCTTGGGGGTCAGCTCTAGAAGCACATCCAGTTCACATTTGGCTCTCTAATCCTTCTCAACAAAATGTAGTGACTGCTGTCTATCCTCGCCTTCTTGAAGTTAAGCAAAAGCAATTGCCACTGTACATGATCTGGGTAAGGGAGCTATCTGTGGACCAGATTGATTGGGAGACGGTATGGAAAAATATATTCTGTGCATCAAAAAAAAACAAACTACCAATTAATTAATTTCAAATTTTGTCATAGATTGTACTGGACACCAAAGAAACATTTCCTCATTATTAAATCATCTCCTAGTCCCCACTGTAGCTTGTGTCCCTACCAACAAGTGAGAACATTCATGCATATGGTGTGGGAATGTGAAAAGGTTTATGAGTTTTGGGAAAAAATCTTATCAATACTGTCTGATATGATAGGAAAAGATATACCAGTGCAACCAGTTGTGCTGCTTCTAAATGATGATTCCAGGTTAGGTTTGACAGAGCTACAAAGAAAGATCTGGCTGGCAGGACTAACATCTGCCAAAAAGATAATTGCACAAAGATGGCTCCCTCCCCATACTTTATCTGTGCGACAATGGCTACTTCAGTTTCATGATATAGTAATGTTAGAACTCTCAACAGCCAGAACAAACAAAGCTAGAGCCTCAACCCTTGCGGCATGGAAAGCTATTGCAGATGGATTGACAGAAATGCTCCAAGATGGTAGAATTTAATTTGGGGTATAATTTGGTTTTTCAAACCTCTGATGATCTAGGTGCTACTCTACTTATCCTGAGTTTGTTATGTTGCAGACTGTATCTGTATTTATTTAGTTTTGTATTTATTTTATTTATTATATTGTGATATTATTTATGTAATTTGATTTGAGACGATAGTGGTCCTGACAGAAATGGAGGGAGGCCTCTCCCTTCCCAATTTTGAGCTATATCATAAAGCATTCCAACTGCGTGCAGTCAAGACATGGTTTGACTCTACAACTTCCACACCTTGTAAAGAAATAGAAGCAACAATTGTCAGACCAATTAGACTTGAAGATGTACTTTTCTCTGGACTCTCTTTAAAGTACTGCAAACAATAATTCGGCGCCATTGTAACAAACACCATTAACACTTTCAGAGCAGTGGAGAATTTATTAAGTCACAAGAACAAATGGCACCTACAGACTCCCTTATGGCGTAATAGGACCATTACATGTGGTTCAGAACCATTCAAATCTGAACAGTGGACAAAGCAGGGAATAAGGACTCTTGCTGACATATGGGATGATAATGGCATGCTTAGCTTTCAAAATATAGTTGCATCTTTTAATGTAAATGCATCATCCTTTTTTTTTGTTCTTGCAATTACGTTCAGCCCTAAGAGCATATGGAGTCCCTTGGGGGTCAGCTCTAGAAACAGTTCCAGTTCACAGTTGGCTCTCTAATCCTTCTCAACAAAATGTAGTGTCTGCTGTCTATTCTCGCCTTCTTGAAGTTAAGCAAAAGCAATTGCCACTGTACATGATCTGGGTAAGGGAGCTATCTGTGGACCAGATTGATTGGGAGACGGTATGGAAAAATATATTCTGTGCATAAAAAAAAAACAAACTACCAATTAATTAATTTCAAATTTTGTCATAGATTGTACTGGACACCAAAGAAACATTTCCTCATTATTAAATCATCTCCTAGTCCCCACTGTAGCTTGTGTCCCTACCAACAAGTGAGAACATTCATGCATATGGTGTGGGAATGTGAAAAGGTTTATGAGTTTTGGGAAAAAATCTCATCAATACTTTCTGATATGATAGGAAAAGATATACCAGTGCAACCAGTTGTGCTGCTTCTAAATGATGATTCCAGGTTAGGTTTGACAGAGCTACAAAGAAAGATCTGGCTGGCAGGACTAACATCTGCCAAAAAGATAATTGCACAAAGATGGCTCCCTCCCCATACTTTATCTGTGCGACAATGGCTACTTCAGTTTCATGATATAGTAATGTTAGAACTCTCAACAGCCAGAACAAACAAAGCTAGAGCCTCAACCCTTGCGGCATGGAAAGCTATTGCAGATGGATTGACAGAAATGCTCCAAGATGGTAGAATTTAATTTGGGGTATAATTTGGTTTTTCAAACCTCTGATGATCTAGGTGCTACTCTACTTATCCTGAGTTTATGTTGCAGACTGTATCTGTATTTATTTATTCTTTTTTTTGTATTTATTTATTTTATTTATTGTATTGTGATATTTTTATTAAGTTACAAGAACAAATGGCACCTACAGACTCCCTTATGGCGTAATAGGACCATTAAATGTGGTTCAGAACCATTCAGATCTGAACAGTGGTCAAAGCAGGGAAAAAGGATTCTTGCTGACATATGGGATGATAATGGCATGCTTAGCTTTCAAAATATAGTTGCATCTTTTAATGTACCTGCATCATCCTTTTTTTTGTTCTTGCAATTAAGTTCAGCCCTCAGAGCATACGGAGTCCCTTGGGGGTCAGCTCTAGAAGCACATCCAGTTCACATTTGGCTCTCTAATCCTTCTCAACAAAATGTAGTGTCTGCTGTCTATTCTCGCCTTCTTGAAGTTAAGCAAAAGCAATTGCCACTGTACATGATCTGGGTAAGGGAGCTATCTGTGGACCAGATTGATTGGGAGACGGTATGGAAAAATATATTCTGTGCATCAAAAAATCCAAACCACCAATTAATTCATTTCAAATTTTGTCATAGATTGTACTGGACACCAAAGAAATGTTTCCTCATTAAATCAGCTCCTAGTCCCCACTGTAGTTTTTGTCCCTACCAACAAGTGGAAACATTCATGCATATGGTGTGGGAATGTGAAAAGGTTTATGAGTTTTGGGAAAAAATCTCATCAATACTGTCTGATATGATAGGAAAAGATATACCAGTGCAACCAGTTGTGCTTCTTCTAAATGATGATTCCAGGTTAGGTTTCACAGAGCTACAAAGAAAGATCTGGCTGGCAGGACTAACATCTGCCAAAAAGATAATTGCACAAAGATGGCTCCCTCCCCATACTTTATCTGTGCGACAATGGCTACTTCAGTTTCATGATATAGTAATTTTAGAACTCTCAACAGCCAGAACAAACAAAGCTAGAGCCTCAACCCTTGCGGCATGGAAAGCTATTGCAGATGGATTGACAGAAATGCTCCAAGATGGTAGAATTTAATTTGGGGTATAATTTGGTTTTTCAAACCTCTGATGATCTAGGTGCTACTCTACTTATCCTGAGTTTATGTTGCAGACTGTATCTGTATTTATGCATTTATTTATTTTATTTTTATTATTTTATTTATTGTATTGTGATATTGTTTATGTAATTTTATTTGATTGCAATGTATTGTAATGTGGCCTGGACCACTGGGGGTGGGGTGGGGTTCAGAGGGTCAGTTTGTTCTGTTTATTGTGAAGATGATTTTGGACAATTGTATGCGACCTTATATATGTAAAATCAATAAAAAAATTGATCCCAAAAAATTAATCCTTGTGATGGCAAAGCTGAATTTTCAGCAGTCATTACTTCAGTGTTCAGTGTCAAATGATCCTTCAGAAATCATTCTAATATACTGATATGGTACTCAAGAAACATTTATTATTATTATTATCAATGTTGACAACAGTTGTGCTGCTTAATATTTTTGTGGAAACCCTCATAAATTTAAAACAGAAATCTTTTGTAACAACATTAATGTCTTCACTCTCACTTTTGATCAATTTAATTCATGCTTGCTGAATAAAAGTATTGATTTCTTTCAGCAGCAACAACAAAAAACGTACTGACCCCAAACATAAAATAAAAACTTGGAAAAACAAAATCGAAAAACCTGTTGAAACACCATTAGCTCAGTATAAAAACAATAGCAGTCAATGGAAAGTGCCTATCATGATAGAAAAACAAACGTGCATATGTGTGTGTGTGTGTGTGTGTGTGTGTGTGTGTGTGTTGAGGTATTGTATGAGCAGTGGTTTGTGATCGGTAATGAAGGCAGAGAGATACTGCTGACCTCACATTACATTTCCAAAGTAACCTTCCCAACACTGGTGGTCGTGGTATCATTCTCTCATCAGCTAATAAGCCACCCTGATTATTCTTTGTTTACTGCGTCCATGCTTGACTCCCATTTGCTCGTAGCCATCAGCAGATTGAAACTAGTGATAGGTCCCGCTCGGCTCATCTCATGTATCACACGGGGGGACGGAAACTGTTCAACCATTCCATCAACCTCTGCATTATTACCAGCTCACGTGAGTGAAATGTGAGCTGCAGGTAAAATCTCACCATGCTGAAAATAATAACACCTTTCATGCTGTGCGGGTGGTTGGGTTTGAGACAATGACATCAATTGGCAGTTTTAAAGGGGTCATATGATGCTTTTTTAAAGATCATTATTTTGTGTATTTGGTGTAACAGAATATGTTGACAAAGGAAAACTTGAAATCGCATCATATGACCCCTTTAAGAGATGAAGCAGTTTCTGTTTGCTGGTTTGATCCCTGAAAAAAGCAAGCCATAAGCCATATTGTGCCCTTTAACAAGGTACCTAGACTCAGGTTGCTCCAAGGGGGTTCCAGGTTGCTCAAGGGATTACAGGAATCCCTTTGATAAGAAAATGAAGAGGTACTAGCAACATGGCGTGAAAGTCCTATTAACGATTTCCACCTTTTCAGTGTCCTACTTTCTACAAAGTCAATGCAAGATCCTCATATACTGTAAGCGCACAGTACACTACTGTTCAAAATGTTGGGGTCAGTTGAAAAAAAGTAGTGCTTTTATTTAGCAAGGATGCATTAAATTGATCAAAAGTGACAGTAAAGATATTTACCAAATCAGCAAATCAGCATATTACAATGATTTCCGAAGGATTGTGTGACCTGAAGACTGGAGTAATGGCTGCTTAAAGTTCACAGTATTGCTTTTTTTACTGTATTTTGATCACACACATGCAGCCTTGGTGACCGTAAGTAAAAAATATTAAAAATATTTTGAAAGGTAGTATAAGCCTTATGCTAATGCAATGAAATTGACAAGTAGGCCTAAGCAGTGCAATAATATGATTTAGATGGGAGGAAAGATTGACGTGGGGTCTCATGATTGGTTATATCTCCCAAGGTCAGCCCTAGTGTGAAAAAGTTTATTGTAAAGAACCTCTAAACATTTTTTAATAGTGAAAATTGTTTGGAAATTACTCTTTAGAAAAGTCCTGCTTGATAATAGATTCATTTTTCACTGATTTACTTCTTTTGACTACAGTTTGAAAAGAACTATGAAAATACAGTGAATTCTGTGACCTTTCCCAGCACCCAACTGCTGTGACTACACAGTATGTGTTAAGAATGTGTGTGTGCATGCGTGCACATTTCTGCCTGAATGACAGATGGCAGCATCATGAACTGCAGAACATGTTTCATCACTGAAGAGAAGATCAAATGTGAGGCAGCAGTGAAGAGAAAGTTGAGGAAAAGAGATCTGTCTTAATACTTGAATAGAGCATAGTATATACTGTATACTGCTTACTATAGCTAATTTTAGGAGTACTTTTTCCCTATTAAGTTGTTTCAAAAGCATGTTCTAAATAGAACAACATTGAACTGCTTACTACATACTGAACAGTAGGGTCAGATGGGGAAAGATGCCCCTTAAGAACAATGCACATTTTATTTTTAAATTGTAACATATTCAGTGTTATTCATTGTTAATTCAAATTATTCAAGTATCATTAATATAAAATAGCAGATCATCTGTTTAAAATTGTGATTTAACAATTTAGTTAAATAATTGAATAACCAATGACAAACCAGAATTCCAGTAAAAGGGATTCATTTATTTTATGAAAGCTACATAAATTCTGTGACAGACATGTATGTATGTATGTATTTATGTGTGTGTGTGTGTGTGTGTGTGTGTTATTTTATTTTTTATTTTTTCTGTATTCATTAAGAATATCATAGCCAGTTATTAAATGAATTGAGATTTTTGCCCTGGAGGGCATCTTACCCCATTAACTGTGTTTTATATATGTTTAAAGGGGTCATATGATGCTGCTAAAAAGAACATTATTTGTATATGAAACTATATGAATTATGCAACGATAAATAGCTTATTCACCCTTGTGTTTTTTTTTCTCCTTCTGCAGAACACAAGATATTTTGAAGAATGTTTCAAATATTTTCATCCACACAGTCCAAAAAAACATTGAAGCACTTTTCCACAGATGAAATGTAAGACATGAGAGTGAGTTATCTATTTTTGTTTTTCGATTTTCGTGAAGTATCCCTTTAAATTCAGTGCATTGCAATGTGAGATCTGTTGTATGCTGCAGTTTGGTGTTTCATGCATGCAAAAATAAAAAAAAAACAATGTGCACAATCTACTGCTATAATCATAAAAATATTTTAGTATATGAGTATTATGCAAGGAATGGCAGGAACTAGAATATTTTTGTGTGATTGTGGTTTAAAAATCCATCAAATCAGATCAGCACAGAATATCTGTAAATCAAATACTAATTCTCTGGAGGCAAACTGAGGAAAAGTGTGAGTTTTACAGAATACTGTAGGAAAACAGCAGTATATCAGATAATAAAGCCTGACAATGATTGGTTTAACCTTCTAAAGCCATGGCTCATCCTGACGTTATGGGCTGTTGGGTACCAGAGAGCAGAGAGAGCTGATTTATCTGAAGCTTAGTGGCCAGTATGGACCTTTTAAGACTAATTTAAAGCTTTTGTGCATAGGGTCTTGATATATATGTTCTGCTTTCCATCAAGTCATCTCTGCTTTCTCAGGGAATGCAGGTTTATACTTCCCATTTATTAGCGTGCCAATAAGAAAATGTATTTTTCCAACTCTCTGCTTTAGTGTGAAAGCATAAGATGCATCTGAAAAGTTACAGCATATGCATTTTCCAGCTGCGTGTGTGTCCTTTCACCCTGCAGGCCTGCATGACTGTTTGTGTCACAAACAATATAAAGATCATACTAAGAGGGAATGTGAGTGTTTACACTGAAAACAACTTCTTTATAAATAATAAAAGTGTTCTGTGACTTGAATGCCTAAATTGGTGTAACAAGATTATTATCTCAATTCATCTATTCAACTGAAAGACAGAGAAGAAGGCCTTTCTGAATGTAAAACTCTTTCTGGTGTCGCTGTTTCTTGATTTGATTTGATTGATTGATTTCATGTTTGTTCTTATACAACACTCAAAGTCCTCAAATGTTTATTATTATTATATTTATATTTTATAAATATAAGTGTTTATATTAATATTATAAATAATATTATAATGTAATATTATAAATATTTTTGCTCATTTATATATATATATTGAAGCCCTCTGATTAAATAAATAAATAAAATATTAAATGCTATGTAATTTTTTTTCATAACATGACTAAAATAACATGTTAAATTAACATAATGTCAGGGAGAGTCCAGCCTCGTCAGGCCCAATCATCTCACACACCCGTTCACAATCACCGGAGTACTGAGCAGCCGCACCTGTCACCACCTCATCAGCACTAGTTTAAATGCACAGCCACTGCAGTCACACTTCGTCTGGTCGTGAGTTCACTACGCTACTCCTTACCTGACTCGCTGAACCCGGACTCCACCCTGATACCTTCCTGTCTCTGTGCCATCCTCTTCAGCCCGATCCACAAAGGAACCCGTCATCACGTGAGCCCGATCCCTTCCATTCCATAGACTGTTGCTCTAACCCGTTTGCTCTCCATTTCTCTCTCACTCTCCCAGCACCTGTTCAATAAAGCTCGGTTTACTTTACCTCTCTGTCCCTGGTCTCCTTCTGTACTGTGACAGAAGACCAGACCACAACTTACCCACTTTATGGAGCCACAACCACCGAACCCCGGACGCCCGTTGGATCTGCCTCCGACAGTCCCGACAGTCCCACCGCGATCTTCTCCGGTGAGGCGGCGGATTGCGGTGGACTGTGTCTGTATTGTGGGGAGCGTGGGGAGCAGATTCGCTCGTGTCCTATCTGTCCGTCACGACCCTCGGTGAGTACTATCCAGCTCAGCCCTCAAATTTCTACCTTGACTAGAATGATTGTATCATTAATTGCATCTCACTGATCCCTTTCAGCGCAAGCCCTTGTAGACTCTGGTTCTTCGGGGAACTTCATATCCTGCAACACACTCCACCACCTTCAACTACGACCACTGAAACATGCCCAAGTCCTCAATATCCTCACCATCCAGGGAAAGCCATTGGGTTGTGGGAAGATCCAACTATGCTCCCCCACCATCACGCTCCGCATAGGGTGCCTTCATGAGGAAACCATCTCGTTTCTGGTGCTGGAGAATTCCACAGCGGAAATCATCCTGGGGCGCCCCTGGTTAACCCAACACGCACCCATCATTAACTGGAGCACCAACGAAGTTATTCACTGGAGTGAGTACTGTCAGCAGCACTGTATGTCCCAAGTTCTTCCCCTGTCACCTGGTTTCCTCCCTGTCTGTGCCACCTCCATCGAGAGCCCCGAACCCACGGAACCACACAGCATTCCCTGGGAATACCGGGCGTTCCAGGATGTGTTCAGCAAGTGGGCCGCGACGAAACTACCACCTCATCGGCCGTGGGACTGTGCCATAGATTTGCTGCCTGGAGCTCAACTCCCTAAGGGTAGGGTGTACCCTTTGTCCATCCCGGAGCAAGGAGCAATGGAGGAGTATATTAAGGAGGCTCTCCAGCAAGGCTTCATCCGGCCCTCCACCTCACCGGCCGCGTCAAGTTTCTTCTTTGTGGGCAAGAAGGACGGAGGCTTGCGGCCTTGTAT
>NW_015540946.1:546610-556289 GCF_001515605.1 Sinocyclocheilus anshuiensis
CATGGTGACGAGTGGAAGACCGCCTTCATCACGCCCACCGGACACTATGAATACTGCGTTATGCCGTATGGCCTATCCAACTCACCTTCCGTCTTCCAGGGATTCATGAACGAGGTGTTCCTGGAGTTCCTCCATCATTCTGTGATCGTGTATATCGACGACATCCTGATTTACTCCCGGAACCTGGCCGAACATCGCCACCACGTGGAGCAGGTCCTTAAACAGCTGAGAAAATACCACCTCTATCTCAAGCTGGAGAAGTGCGAGTTCCACCTTACCACCGTCAAGTTCCTCGGATATGTCATCAGTCCTCAGGGCATCCGGATGGATGACAGAAAGGTCCACGCCATTCACCACTGGCCACAACCCCAGACAGTTAAGGAGCGCCAACGCTTTCTAGGGTTCTCAAATTTCTACCGCCGTTTCATCCACCATTTCAGTCTGCACACAGCCGCCCTCACGTCTATGCTCCGTAATAAGCCCAAGTCTCTGTCCTGGACGCCCGCAGCCCTCCCCGCTATTGGTGGCCCGCTATGGCGCGTGAGGTCCGGCGCATTGTCCAGGGATGCTCAGTCTGCGCCATCACCAAATCCCCCCGTCACCTACCTCAAGGCAAACTGGTACCCCTTCCCATACCTCACCGGCCCTGGTCCCACATCGGAGTCGACTTCGTCACCGATCTCCCTGAGTCCGAATCCCATACATGTATTCTCACGGAGACACCAAGCACAGGCCGATGTTCACCGCCGCCCTACTCCACAATACCAGCCGGGAGATAGGGTGTGGTTATCGACGCGGGACATTCGTCTCCGACTGCCCTGCCGCAAGCTGAGTCCCCGCTATATCGGACCATTCACCATCCGGAGGCAGATCAACAAAGTCACATACAGGCTTGAACTTCCTCCTCACTACCGCATCGCACTTACCTTCCATGTCTCACTGCTCAAACCCTGTGTTCACCCTATATCTGCTTCTTCCACAGGGCCTGACGAATCCGGCGTACCTCCTCCTCCCGAAATCGCGGAAGAGGAGACCATCTACAGAGTCAATTCACTTTTGGACTCCCGGCATCGAGGCGGGACGCTAGAGTATCTCGTAGATTGGGAGGGGTTCGGCCCCGAAGAGAGATCATGGGTTCGTAGAGATGATGTGCTAGATCCCTTACTCCTCAGTGACTTCCATGATCGTCACCCAGATCGTCCCGCTCTCCGGAGCCGCGGCCATCCTCGACGTCGGCAGCGGGTGTCGGGAGCCGCCCGTGGGGAGGGGGGGTACTGTCAGGGATAGTCCAGCCTCGTCAGGCCCAATCACCTCACACACCCGTTCACAATCACCAGAGTACTGATCAGCCGCACCTGTCACCACCTCATCAACGCTAGCTCAAATACACAGTCACTGCAGTTGCACTTTGTCTGTTATTCGAAATTTTTTAAGTGGAAAACAGAATTTGGAAACAAAAAATAAAAAATGAATTATATAAAAAATAAAACAGATTTCATAGGGCCTTGCATGTGTCTATGTTTATCGATGCTGTGAATTGAAGCCCTTTATGATTAATAATAATAATAATAATGCTATGTTATTACATTTTACAATGCTTTTATTTTCATGAAATGACTAAATATGTGGTTAACATTTCAGTTAATTATTAATTAATTTAATTTCATTTTGAAATTATTAGTAGAATTTATTTGATTAGGCAAATTTACTAAATTGCAGGAAGGGCATCCGGTGTAAAGCATGTGCCAAATCAGTTGTGTGGATCACTCCGCTGTGGCGACCCCTGATAAAAGGGAGCAAGCCGAAGGAAGAGAGGCAAATTTACTAAATTAAAATGAAAAAAAAAAATTCATAATAGATTTCATAGGGCCCAGCATGCATCTACTTTTACCAATGGACATTAAATAATGAATTTTTGATGATGAATATTCACATCCAGCTTGTGACATTTCCTGATCCTGTCCTGTCCCCTCCCCTCTATTATCTATTATTTACGTTTCTCTTTCCAATGTCCTCTAAATAAAAGTGTCAAACTCTCTAGAACTGGTCAAAGTCTGCAGTATGTTACAAATTTAAACAAACTATGTCATTACATTTTTAATATCCATCCCAGACCACAGCCACATCCAACCTGAGGGCGGTGCAGTCACTGATCTCTGAAATCAGGGTGATTCTGAGCAGAAGAGCCCGGCAGCTTCTCACTGGACCTGGGCCAACAGAGCAGCCCTCTGCTGGACATGTCCACAACATGCAGTTACACAATGCACTCATGCAGGACACACGGTACCGCAGTCTATAAGAAAGCTGACGTCACTCTGAGACACCCTCCAGCCTTTAGTCTAGGTCTGCAGCTTTCATCTAGTCTGCTGCATCTGATATGAGGTGACAGCAAAGCGACGACATGTCTGATGATGACATTTGCTGTGGAAGACATCCAAGATGTGCAAGTGTGGCTGCATGACTAATTATCATGAGAAATATCTCCCGAGGAACACAGACTGCAGGGAACAGAGATGGATGGTGGCGCAGCTCTTGGCTCTGCAGGAAGGAACGAAGAGCTCTCCAACACAATCTTCTACCATCCGCTAGCTATCCAACACATGGCAAAAAATCATCTTGTTTTCCAGTAAAAATATGGAAATATCCTTAAATCAAGATACATTTACTGCATAAAGTATTAAGAACTAGTTTCAGACTAGAAACAAGAAAAATCTGTTTTGGAAAATAGAAAAGTATTTTCTTGCACAATTGTGCTCAAGTAATGTGTGACTCTAGTGATAACGCTGCAAAAATCATTTTATAAATTAATTTTGTTTTCCAGTAAAAATATTTAAACATCCTCAAAACAAGATAAATTAACTTAAGAAATAAAATTGTTTAATATAATAAATATATCTTGAATTAAGCTTTTTTTTCGTGTTTTAATCATAAATCTAACTAAATTAAATAAAAGTGTTGATTTAAAGATTCTCTGAAAACAACTTATTTTTAACGATTTAATTATAAATAAAAATGTATTAACATTATATGCTGTATAAAAATGTGCGCACATCTAATGCATAATGTTGCTTCTCAAATAAATTAGTTTTAAGAAAGTACTAAATTATAAAAATATATTCTACTGTTATATATTATATATATTGTAGATAGATAGATAGACTTCAGTCTTTCATGTAAGGGTGTGTGTGTGTGTGTGTGTGTGTGTGTGTGAGAGAGAAAGAGAGAGAGAGAGAGAGAGAGAGAGAGAGAGAGAGAGAGAGAGAGAGAGAGAGTGAGTATAGCTTTCAAGAGTGCTTTCCCTGTCATTGCTTCTGGCTGTGTAGGTTGCACAGCCTTCCATCTGGGTGGTTTATTGATTGACGTTGTTGAGTACTGATGCTGGAAAATCATAAATCTGTCCTACACATTTCATTTTCTTTCCTTTCTTCTGCAGTTCCCTTGCTTTCTCTTTGTCTTTGACCGCAGCACTGCAATGGCCATAAGGTAGAAGTCTCTCCAAGGACCGCCCCAAGATTCATCATTCCCCATGATCAGTTAAAGAGATCAATTTATCCTTCTTTCTCTCTCTCTCTTTCTCTCTTTCCTGAAGCACCAAGCCTCTTTATCATTCCTGACTTCTGCAGGATTGTACATTACAGTATGAACGTTTCCAAGATTGCCATTAGTGCTCATGGGTTACGGGTGTAGAACATCTGAACGTGTGTGTGTGTGTGTGTGTGTGTGTGTGTTTAACACTAAGGAAAACTGGGCAGGAATGTGCAGAAAAGAGTAAATAGTAAAGCTATCAGAAGCTAAAGAGGTTCAACCTACCAAGAGAGTAGGAGGTGAGGCCAGACACTTCCATTTATGAGAGCATTTATGTCTCTCCTACACACACACACACACACACACACATACACGCATGTTCTTTAAAGAACATGATCACAAACCATTACAGGTAATGTCACCATTTGATCTGGCGCACCCTCGACAGCTGTGTACGTGCTTTACAAAAATGTAAGTGTGCGTGACCATTATCGCTCTCATTGCCTTTCCCAGATGTAATTTTCTGTCTTTAGTTTTTCTCAGACCAGAAGTCAGAGGGGATTCTGTCCATTCAACTACTGAATGAAGAACAACCTTTGAGACTCAAACGAATTAGAAGCTCAATCAACTTTACAAAGCAATTACCAATAGTAGCATAATCTTCCGTTATGGTTAGAAAGCGTAATAGAATGAAATGCATTAGTGATGAATGGAGGGGCATGAACTGATAAAATCAGGAGCTTGAAGACCTCATAAGGGTGGAAATGGCCTGTTTACCCCTGTGGCGAAGGAGTCGGATCCCTAAGTCGAAACCACAGATTACCATAAATATGCCATTGCACTCTGCAATGATCTACAGTATTTTTGATATTGCATGCTCAGTGTTCATAATTCTCTCTCAAAGGCGCTGTGGCTCAGAGAATCATTTGTTTTTGATCCCTTTGGAACTGTGGAGCAAAATGTGTTTTGTTCACTGCTCAAAATGCAGCAAAGCACTGCAGTAATTGCAGCGGGGTCCCAAGACAAAGTTCTCACAGACGTGGATGAAAACATCAGGCCATAATGAAGGAGAATCACATGTGCCCACGCAAAAGGATCACAGCATTCTTCCTCAGTTCTGATTGCGCCAGACATTAATGCAAACTAATGAAAAATTAGGAGGATGGATAAAGGGTTGAATGCTTTGATAAGACAGTTCCACACCTGCATGAACACTTAGAGAAGGGAAACAATATTACCCTCCACTTTCCAGGGGAAATGGCGAGAGACTTGTAGAACTAATATTTGCCATAGCACTATCTAACTTTATTAAATTAGCTTCGAAATCTGTCACGCAGTCTCTTGCTGGGCTGCACAGATCCGAAAAAAAGAAATGTTTTTATGAAAGCACTTTATTTCTGTTTTGTTCTCTTTGCACTTCTTTTGCTTCTCTTATTCCCTCTCTTCTTTTACTTTTTGTTGAAAGATTAAATGAAAATGAAGCAAAAGGCTCTGATAGTATATACTATGTCATAGGAAGGGTCAAAAGAGGGCATACTAAAGATCCATTTTTAAGACCATTTTTTCATATTAAGTTCGGGAATGGAATAAAATAGTAAAACAATTTAACACGTGACCACACAACATAAAAATAAAAATGTTGGTTTCCCATGAACTTTTCAAGTGATTTTAAAAGAACCATCTTTCTTAGTGGGGATAACATTTTAATACCCTATAAAGAACCTTTGGTGCAATGGAAAGGTTCCATGGATGTTAAAGGTTCTTCATGGAACCATAGATGCCAATGAAGAACCTTTATTTGTAAGAATGCACTGTATATTATGAAAATGTAATGTAATAGGTCATACGGATATCTGATGCATGCAGAAAGTTCATACTGTATACAGTATGCATACCCCATGACTCTCTGTCCTGTTAAGAGGGAGTTGCTACTCTAAACGCAGGTGTGTATCACCTCAAGACTGACTATTTTCACACTTCATCCTTAGGTTAAGTAGAAACAGCTTGCATCATGTATTGTTCATGATGTCTAACAGGGATCATTTGAAAGCCTTAATCCTAATGTAGTTGAATAGTTGTCTAAACAGGTGGTGTGGTCTAATCATTTGAGGATCTTCAAACGTGACATAATATTCATAACAAATAAATGTTTGCATGTAGCCTACTGTATGAATAACAAGACTTTTGTGAATTATAAAAGTGTATCATCAAGCTTCCCATTGCATGTTTTTCGATAACTTTGGGTTTCTGGCAGATGCTGTATTGCATGGAACTGTAGATCTGCGAGTCTGTTCAGTACCAGCAGGGCATGTTCATCAGCTGTGCTGTTCAGTTCCTCTATCTGTGATCTTTGTGGTCCATTGGCCCCTCTAATGAGCAGCAGAACAGATGAGGAGAAAACTGACCCAGGTTTATAGGATTAGACTGACTGAACCTCTGTCATGAATGAATAACATGCTTATAGACTGTCATTTGCTACTTTTAATGTCTACAGCTACATATTGTATATATTGAATTAAAACCCAAAATACTATGGGATAATAAAACAATGACAGACTTCACTATTTACACACATAATATTTTATAAATTCAGATATTGTATAATAATAATTTTATTTATCATTTTTTTTTAAATAATTTTTATGGTAAACATATGCTGAATTCAGAACAATATGGAAAAATAGTAAGAGTAGTATGCGGTTCCAAATTCAGAAATAGATTCTCTTGATGTTTACATTTTTTATTTTTAATACTAATTAAGAATTTTTTTCTTTTTTGCAGTGCAACCATAAGCAACTTAACGGACTGTGTGTGTACGATCTATGTGTGTATTTCAGACAGATTTTATTAGTCATCCTGTCAGTATGGATTTGTGCACCATGTGATCAGCGGGGCATAAACAGGCAGGTTTGCTTGTATTTTCTTGTCATCTTAACACTTGTTAACGTCTTTGTTCTTTGAGGTCATAAAATCCTGATCCAACAGTGGTCCTGTCACCCTTAGTGAATCTCATGTGCTCTTTATGAGGCCTGTAACACAAGAGCTGTCCTCCAGGCCTTGAAAGCAGTTGGTGCCATCAACATTATTGTCGTGTTATTCCAGGACACTCCGGATCTTTCTACAAGCCATCCATTGTGAGTCACACAAGAGTGTCATAAGACTAAGATACAGTGCTGTAGGATGGAAGTAAAAAATGTTGCTCTCTGAGACACAATTGCATGGGTGTGTGAAGTAATGCAGCCCTCAAATGCCCCCTAACCACGCATCTCCTGATAATTCTTCAGGAGGTGACAAACGTTCCTGTTTTTTTTTCTCTCCATGGTTATGCCTGTGTCATGTCTCACATCTGAGTGTCTCAGCAGGCCCCTTGGTCTCTTAGTTCCCTTAGTCAAAAACCGCTGCGTGAGCATACATGCTTTTTGAGTGTGAGTATATGAGGGTGTGTGTGTTTTGCAGGTTATCCATGTAACTATATAGGACACATCTGGCAGAGTCTATTATTCTAGCTCCATTCCCTGCTTGTAAGTTGTCCCGCTGTATCATCAGAGGCAGATCAGGACGTAATGGTTCAGTGATATTTCAAGTTATTTTAGGTGTGGTATTTTGTTAACTGTATATGAACTTCTCAAATTATGCTGTTTCAGCTTATGGGAATTTTAATTTAATGTTAATCATACAATATTCAAAGGTGGACTATAATAATCATGCAATGTAACTTTTATTGCTATATGTACTGTATGGTGTTTGCAGAAGAAATGGAGATTGGTCACTGCCGGTCACTTAATTTTCACAAGAAAATTAAGATGTGACTAAATTTTCAAGATTTGTGTTGTATTAGATAATTTCAATTAAGTAAATAAGTAACCAAGCAGCAAAACCATTTTTGTGAGCGTACTTTTAGACTGTTTGATTTTTTTAAATTTAATTGACTTTCTATTTTTAGTTTAGTTTAGTTTAGTTTAGAAAAAATAATAATAAATGTGAGATTTTTTTAAACAAATGATTTCTATATGTTCAGTGAACCTCTTGCCAAAATGGTCAGAAGAACGATTAGATCGCTAATCGAACTGATCCGTTTGCAGAGGTTCTCCAGTAAATAACTCACTGAATCGAAAACGATTCGGTCGCCACGTGTCATGAGGTTTGAGAGTGGCGCACGGTAAGCACCTGTAGTCAGGGTAGTAATATGATCGAATGTGCGAGGATTTGACTGACAAAGCGAGAAGTAAGTTACTAAACTATTAAAAATCATTTTGTGTCATTAATTATAATCAGTTTTATTTGACTGTTACGCGATGGGCCAATCGCGTATGGTGTAGACGAGTAGACCGGATGCTAGTAACGTTATTCTTTATGGTGAATGGAAATCATATTTGGTTTTACAAATTAATCAGATATAATGAATGTAAAGAGCTCATTGAATGTTTATGTTTAAGACTCAAATCATATGCGTATTGTTCACCGTCTGTGTGCAATACTTAACTGTAAATAGAATGTACTCTGTTACCGTGAAAGTGTCCTATTATGAGTTGTATTTGTTTGATCAAGTGGCGTCAACATGGCGACCGCTGCTCTTATGCAAATTCAAACATCTCATAGTATAGAGTTATTGTACGTTCACTGTCATTTCATATTTACCAAAGTACAAGATTTGTTTACTTCATCCTCATTTGGTCACTAGCTGCTGAAGAGAATATTATCTTGCCACTTACTGAATATTGCGTAGCATACACTAAATTCTGCTTATTCATTTAAAAACAATAACTAAATAAATGAGTAAATTATGTTAAGCATTTTTAATTAATTTTGTTGTGAAAATGTTTTAACATTTGACAGTCCAAGCAAGTATAGATGTTGGCATGAATGCAAGCTCATTTATCACATGGATGGGCTGTCATCTCTGTAACTTCCCTCAAGGTTTGAGGTCAGCTTTACCTGATTGATCCTGCACTGGTTGTCTTTTTACACTTAGCTGCAACATTACCACCATAATTAGTCAATTACGCTGAATGTAAAGATAATCGTTCTGCTTACAGTCATCATTATCATTATCAACAACCATGAGCTCAACACCCATTAGGTGTCTGATGCCTTGTTGACTAACCAACATGCTGCAATTCTAATCAACGCACTGACTTGTCGAACCAGCCTGGTAATTGTACTGCTTTTAGTAATGATGAAAAAAAAATCATTATCCAACTTCAAGCATGTACACTGTCACAGTGGGTTTGCAACTTAGAAATATGAAAGAGTGGTAGAATGGCAGTGAGCATGAAACGGGGTCCTGAGCATGCCTTCATGTAATTGGTCAGGGATTTGTGTGGATGACACTCGTATTGTAAATGTATGCATAAGTGCTTTTTACTTTTCTCATTGGCACCAAAAACAACAGGTTCTGTATTTTTATAAGTATGTAACTCAATGAAATTTGCAATATTTAAATAGTAAAACAACTAAATGTATTCGCATAATATTTGAATAAATGCATTATTAGCAAAAAAAACTTGAAAACATAATTAAATTGTGTTAACACATTAACCTTGACATCCTAAGTTTTATAATTTACACGTCAATATTACATTTCCCACCATATTTGTATAATTGTATGATTTGTATTAGTGCTGGGCGGTATGACCAAAAATGTATATCACGGTATTTTCCAAAATTATACCGGTTTCACTGTACATGGCGGTATTTTTTTTTTTTCATGCATGACCGGGTGTTAACCATATTTTCTACTGATTGAGAGAGGAAATACTGCAGTATATTGACTTAGAATGCCCTATTTTACTGTCATGATGAGTGAATATTGTCAAAAAATACCACACTAAATAGTGACTAAACACGACCCCTTTTAATATGTTAACCAGGAGTCACTTTCATTTATAATCGCGGCATCGTCTGATAAAATCAACATGCATCTACACTAAAGAGCGGCTATGCGGTTGTGTTGGCTATATTACTTTTTTGTCTCATGCAGCGCACTGCCTGCATCTGAGTAACAAACCCCGATGCCCGCCATTCCCCCTCTCCTTTTTCCTCCTTTTTCTTCCGCTCCCGGAACTGTCCCTAGCGCGAGCATGCCTCCGCTAATGGCGCAGGCCCTGACGCCTGCCATTCCCCCTCTCCTTTTTCCTCCTTTTTCTTCCGCTCC